>NC_143565.1:52269375-52575937 GCF_054136105.1 Typopeltis vanoorti
ATGAATAGCATAATAGCCAGAATGTGTAAGAACAGAGGATTGGAATATGTGGATGTTTGGAGGTCATTTGAGGATTGTATATGAGAGGCTGCTTGCATTTGAATGCAGAAGGATATGTAGGCATCTGGAGAGATTGCTGTTTTCTGAACGAGTCAGTGTGTCAATGCAGAGAAACTAGAATTCCCAGAGTGGATGGTAGCAGGAGTGGCCTCTTGTGGGAATGGGTGCTTGGGGGAAGTGGGATGACATCAGGTAACACTGAGTCCGGTGAGGTCTGGAGGGGATAATGATAGGTATGGAAGCAGTGACATTTTTATGCTTTCTACTAATGCCAGGAGTATCCGGAATAAAGGAGATGAATTGGTGGCACTGATAGCATCAGCTTGAACAAAAATTATTGGGATATCTGAGCATTGTTGATGAAAGATGATATAATAACAGGAATAGAAGTAGCAGGGTACAGCATTTTTCGGCAGAATGAAGGGAAAACATGATGGTAGAGTACTGCTTATGATAAGTGATGACATATGTCCTCTAAGAGTGGAGGCTTTGGAAGGCAGTGACACTAATGGTTTTGAAAGCATATGGTGTTAGGTAGAGGTGGGCAAGACAGGATATTTAGTGGTGTGTTGCTACAAGCAAAGAAGCACAGAGGTTGGGAAGCAGGAGATGTATATGCAGTTGAGCTTGGCAAGTGCAAGAAGAATGATAGTTATGGGAGATTTTAACTACAGCAGTATATGCTGAGAAGAGGAAAATGCATCTAGTAATAAGGGAATGGAATTTCTAGAATTCTTGAAAGAAAAATGTCTTAGGCAATATGTAATAGAGAGAACAAGAGGTTCAAGAGTTTTGGATTTGGACATAGCATCAGAAGAGCTGATAATAACTGAGATGACATATCTCCCCCAGTTGGAGAGAGTGACCATGTAGTTTTGACTTGGAAGATGAATAGATATGCAGGGGTATTAAAGAAAGGGGAACGTATGTGGAATTATAAGGCAGGTAATTATAATAGTCTTAGATATCAACTTGGGGCAGTTCCATTGAGGTCAGAATTGGAAGGCCAGGATATCATTAGTGCTTGGGAAATTTTGAAGGAATATTTGTTAGCAGCAATAGTAAGCTGTATTAACGAGTGAAGCAGAGGACACAATTTGGTGTAAAGTGGATGACAAACAATATTAACAGAAACTGCATGTGAAAAAGAGGCTATGGAAGAGATATAAGGAGAGGGGTAGAGAGCAGATGCATGAAGAATATAAAACTCAGGCCAGGAGAGTGACTAGTATGGTGAGAAAGCAAAACTGGAATATGAGAAGAGATTGGCACTAAGATCCAAAGAAAATCCTAGGGAATTTTTAGATATGTGGCCAGTAGGAGGAGAAATGATTGTGGAAGAATGACATTGTGGGATAAAAATGGGAATAGAATGGCTGATACAAAGGACATAGTGGAGTTGTTCAATGAACACTTTATTGGAGTATTTCATTCCGGAGAAGTTTTAATACTAGAGGGATAGGACAGGTTAGAGGTGCAAGAGGAGAGTGTGTTCCAAATACTGAGTACTCTGGATGTCAGTAAAGCTGTGGGACTGGATGGTATTTCACCACGGGTTTTGAGAGAATGTGCTAAAGAACTGACAGCTCCATTGATTTGGCTTTTCAATGAAAGTGTGGCTACGGGAAAGGTACCAAAGGAATGGAATGAAGGTAAGATAGTGCCATTCCATAAAGGCAAAAGCAGACTATAAGTGTTTAATTATGGGCAAGTTTGTATGACATCAATAGTTGTTAAGGACTTGGAAAAATTAGTGAGGGCCATATACAATGTTGGGCAGATGAGGGCGATGTTATCTGTGAGAATCAACATGGATTTGTTAAGGGGCGCTCTTGAATTAGTAATATGATTGCCTTTTATAATAAAGTGACAACAGCAGTTGATGAGAAAAAGGCATATATGAGGGTGCGTGGATAGGCTTATTGTGTTCATCAGACATGTTTTAATAGATTTAACGGTATTGATATGAACACTGATATGAGCCAAAAAAAATTGTCAAAAAAACTCAAACCCTGCACGTTAAAACACCCAGAATATATGGTGCACCTAAAATACACAAACAAGGTACACCTTTGCGTCCTATTGTAGATAGTATAAACAGTCCTACATATAAACTAGCTAAACATTTAGCCAAATTAGCCACTTACACAAACAATTCTCCCTCTTTCTCTTTTGTTAAAAATTCTACCCACCTAAAAAGTATTTTAGAAAACCACACCTTAAATAGTTCAGACCTAATGGTGAGTTTTGATATCACCTCATTATTCACTAATGTAGCACTGATTGAAACACTTAACTTACTAAATTCACAATTTTCCCCCAGATATATTTCTGCTATTTAAATTCACAGTACAGGCAGGTTATTTTACATGGAAAGGGAAAATATACAAACAATTAGATGGGACAGCTATGGGTTCCCCCCCTTTCTCCCCCCCAGCCAACTTCTACATAGAGCATCTGGAAAAACTAGCTATCAACACAGCCACTCTCAAACCTAGTCTCTGGCTACGCTATGTTGATGATGTGTTTGCTATTTGGCCACACGGCCCAGACACATTGAATACATTTTTAGTGCATCTAAATAGCCAGCACCCTAAAATCCACTTTACAATGGAACTAGAAGCCAATGACTGCCTGCCCTTCCTGAACACACTGATCACACATCTACCAGAAGGTTCCTTATCATTTTCGGTTTATAGAAAACCCACACATGCAGGGAGATACTTACACAAACAATCACACCATCACCCTTCTCAACAATATGGTATCTTAAAAACAATAACCCATAGAGCTAGAGCAATTTGTTCCAATGACATTGCTATCACTGCTGAACTTTCTCACCTATGTCACACCTTCTTAACCAATGGTTATAATCACCATAAGATAGATAACATACTAAATGTTACCCAGAAATCCCCTCTATCTACCACAGAAGACTACAAGAAAACTATCACCATCCCATACATTAATGGCACATCTGAAAAGATATCTAGGGTGCTTAACAAACACCAACTGCGCACCGTATTTAAACCTTATGTGAAATTAGCAACTCTCATCCATTCACCTAAGGACAAATGCACTCCTTTATCACATCCAGTAGTCTATGAAGTGCCCTGTTCTTGCCATGAAGCCTACTACGGACAGCCAGGAATAACTGTGGACATCCACCTCAGTGAACACAAAAAATATATCCGACACTTTCGCTATGGCAAGTCGGGTCTGGCAGACCATGCTTTGGATACCCCAGCACACAGGATCAATTGGAAAAAAACAAAAGTAATGCACAGAAGTTTCTACAAGTCAGAGAGGTTGTTCCTGGAATCAACAGAAGCCTTAAAACATGCTCCAAACCTTAACAAGTATGGCTGTATAAATCTACCAAATATTTGGGAGACAGTCATCCTAAGACCAAATTAATATTTATCACTTTTATTTTAATTTTTTTAAACTTTCTAAGACTATTATTTGGATTACTATTTCAAAATTTTGAACTTTCTTTTTTCTTTTTCTTTTTAACCTAGATGGCATCCTATTAGGATTTTAGTCTTGTGTTGCACGCTGCAATTACTTATACTAGCCCCACTGTTGCACCGGATTGTGGTTGGCTTGTATTTGTAACAAACTTTGTGCTGTGTGCTCTGACGATGCTGGATATAATACCAGTGAAATATTAGCTTTTAAGTTAATAAATAGTTATTTTCTTATCCGTGTTCATATCAATACCATTAAATCACAACATATATATGAGGGTGGTCTGAAAAGTTCTCAGCATAACAATGAAAAACGAATTTATAATTTCAAAATAATTTTTATTTTTCAACATAATCTCCCTTAAGACTAATACATTTATTCCAGTGTCATTATCCTGTCCCTGTAGTGGTTTTCAGTAAGATCTGCAAAATACCCCTCTACAGCTGCAATCACCTCTTGATTTGAAGAAAAATGCTGACCAGTGAGGAAGAGTTTTACTTTTGGGAAGAGATAGAAGTCAGAGGGAGCCAAATCTGGGGAATAGGGTGGATGTTCCAACAATTCATAATGCAGATCCCTTAATTTTTCCATTGCCAAAACACCTTTGTAGGCAGAGGCATTGTCCTCATGAAAGATGATTTTTTTTCTTCTGCAAATCGGGTTTTTTCTCACGAATTTTTTCGTCTAGTCTGATTAAAAGATTGGAATAATATTCCCTGGTTATTGTTTTACCCTTTTCAAGATAATTAATAAACAAAATGCTATTAGCATCCCAAAACACTGATGCCATGACCTTTCCTGCTGATGGAACTGACTTTGTCTTCTTTGGCACTGAACAACCAGCTTCTGTCCACTGGTTTTGATTGCTACTTGGATTCTGGTGTGCAATGGTGGATCCAAGTCTCATCCATAGTAATAAATCGATGCATAAAATCAGTTTTATTCTTGTTAAAACACTCCAAGCACTGTTCAGAGATTTTCATGCGAGTGAGTTTTTGATCTGCTGTGAGCAAGCACAGCACCCATCTTGTGCAAAACTTTTTCATTTGCAATTCTTCCTGCAAAATATATCCTGCACATTCATTTGAAATGCCTATAGTCTCAGCAATTTCACTCACTTTGACTCGCCAATCATTCAATACCATATCGTGCACTTGATTCATGATTTCTGGTGTTGTTACACTTTTTGAACGTCCTTCATGTGTATCATCTTCAAGGCTGGTACGCCAAGTTTAAACTCGGCAGCCCATTTCTTAATTTTCAAAAAACAAAGGAGAAGAGTGCCCATAAACTTTTATGAACTTCGAATGAATATCACTTGGTGTTAAACCTTCTTTTAAAAAGAATTTTATAACTGCACGATACTCAATTTTATCCATTTCAAGGGATACAAACAAACAACACTTTTGCTTCAAACAGCTGTATAAAACAAACTTCACTTCTCGATAGAATGACTTGCAATTTCACATCGATGCTCATGACAGATGTACCAACTTAGAAAAAAAAAAATCTTGCAGATAGTGTTGACATTGGTCAAGGCCGAGAACCTTTCAGACCACCCTCGTACTGCCAGTTTTTTTGATTTTGCAAAGGCATTTGACAGGGTGCCACATGATAAGCTGATACTTAAGTTGCAGCACATGGGTTTAGATGTCGGGTAAGTCAACTGGATTTGGCATTGGCTGTCTCATAGGTATCAGAGAGTTGTGTATGATGAGGCAATATCAAGGAGGCAGAAGGTTACAAGTGGAGTTCCACTGGGGTCAGTACTAGGACCTGTATTGTTTAACCTTTATATTAATGACATTGTCAATGAACTGCAGGGGAATATTCAGTTGTTTGCAGATGATGTGAAGCTGGAAAGGGTTATTAGTAATAGTGTAGATGTGGCAGCCCTGCAAGAGGATTGGAATAAACTAGACAGATGGACAAATTAATGGGGGTGTTGGTTTAATGCAGAAAAATGTGAAGTCTTGAAGTTTGGGATACATGGATGGGAAGCTGCATACTCGATTGGAGGAACTGTTGTGGAGGAAGTAAGGGAGACAAGAGATCTGGGGGTGATGTTTGATAAAAAACTGAAATTCAGGGAGCATATTGCAAAAGTGGTGAAGGCAACCCAGAGGATTGCTGCAATACTGAGAAGGACGCTGATCTGCAGAGATAAAAGAGTTATCATTCTGTTGTGTAAGACTCTGATCAGACCACACTTAGGCTATTGTTCTCAAATTTGGTCCCTGGGATTTGAAGGGGAAAAATTAACTGTGGAAAGGGTACAGAGGTGGATAACAAAGATGGTTTCAGGACTGTACAATGTTAGTTATGAGGATCGGCTGAGAGAATGTGGACTGCAGAGTTTGGTGGATAGAAGAAGAAGAGATGATATGATCGAGACTTTTAAACTGTTGAGAGGCATTACAAGGTTGACACTGGGGAGTTCTTTCACTTGGTGGAACAGTGGGAAGGAGCGATGACAAGGGGCCATCCCTGGAAGTTAAGAAAGGAAGCTGCGAGCAAGAGGACAAGGAGTGGTTTCTTTGTGTGGAGAGTGGCTGAACTGTGGAATGCACTGCTTGATAGAGTGGTGAGAGCAAGAATGGTCAATGAGTTCAAAGTGTGGTATGATAGACTGTGTTTCCTAGGAAGGACCTCCCACAACAAGTCTCTCTTAACTCCATGGCAGCCTGAATAATAATAATAATAACTGAATATCCTCCAGCAAGGCAATGACATCATTGATATGAAGGTTACACAATACAGGTCCCAGTACTGAGTCTTGTGGGACAACACTTGTAACCTTCTGCTTTCCTGATACCAATCCCTCCTACACAACTCCCTGATATCTATCAGAAAGCCAGCCCCCAATCCAAGTCACTAACCTGACATTTAAACTCATGTGCTACAAAGTAAATATCAGCTTATCATTAGCATCCTGTGGAATGGCTTTGCAAAATCCAAAACAATGGTAGAATATGCCTTTTCCTCATCACTCTTACTTTATTATATAACACCACTCTTGTTACTTTATTATAAAAGGCAATCAGATTACTAAAATGAGAGTGTCATTTAACAAATCCATGTCGACTTTCACAGATAATATTACTTTCATCTGTCCATTGCCATAAATGATCTCTTACTAATTCCTCCAAAATCTTAATAACTACTGATGAAAACAAACTGGTCTATAGTTTGACCCTTCCATTTTACTACCAGCCTTAATTCAATGGCACTATCTTACCTTTCTTCTACTCTTTGGGCACCTATCCCGTGGCCAGACTCTCACTGAAAAGTCAGGTCAACGGAGCTGTCAGTGCTTTAACACGTTCTCTCAAAACCCATGATGAAATCCCATCCAGAGTACTCAGTGTTTGAAACACACACACTCTTCTTGCACTTCTAAACCTCGAACCTGCCCTATCACTCTAGTATTAAGACCTACTTCTCCGGGACAAAATATCCACACAAAATGTTCATTGAACAACTTCTTTGTACCAGTCACTCTACTCCCATTTTCTACATGTTTCTACAATACAGTTCACCTTTATAGGTAAACAGTGTTGTAGAATGTTGAAGAAATCAATTAGCCAAATGATCCTCCAGGACAGGGGTGTTCAATCCGTTGATCGTGGAGCAATTTTTGATCGATCTCTTGTGTATTCCTCCTTACTTACAAATTTACTTAAAACTGAAAACATAATATTTTATTTTTCATTATTTTGTATTATTTTTAATTTGCTTCAAGTGTATTGCTATTGTTTGTTTATTTTTTGTTAAAATTGTCAAATCAGTAATTATAAGTCCAGGTAAATGAATTAATTTGGATCAGTTGAAGTCAAACAGCGAGCCGAGTGAATACGATTATAAGCAAAGTGTAAAAACTCGATTGTAGCTTAAATATTAAATATTCCAAAGCACATTACATCAATTTTTTACTTAGGTTAAGTCCCATGTGAATATTGTAAAAAAATAAACTTTGTTTGTCTCGGTATAGTTTGTATTAGATGTTTTTGTAAATAACTCTTTTGTTGCTAACTGTGTATATACTGCTTTAATAAGAATATGTTAGAGTGTTAAAAACAAAGGCAATGTTTTTTGTTGCCAAAGCTGTACAAGCCGGCATTAGAAAGATTGTTATTGAAACTTGTATGTATGAGAAAGGCTTGCAGGCTCTAAGAGCAAACATCTCTGAAGTCAGTCAGAAAGAGTTCAAACAACTTTCCGATGGCCGGAAACTTACAATCAAAAGAAAGGCGGAGGAGAACAAAAGGCGTGCTGAACTTGAAACTTAAGATGAAAGACTCATACCAATTCTTCGGGGATTGCCAAACTTCATGCGAGGTCTCAGAGGAGGCCTAATCAAAAGGGACTGAAGCAAGCAGAAGGTGGGTCCCAGTTCCAGAATTGCTGTCAGAGAGGAGACTACCCAGTCCAGAGTCACCATCAGAGAGAGACTGCCCGGATCCACGTTGCTTGAGAGAGGAGTTTCCCGCTTCCAGAAACGAGCTTCTCGGTTCAAGACATCGCTAGAGAGAGACTACTTCTAGGCCACAGACAAGGTTCCAAATTGCCAAAAGGAAGAGTTCCAATTCCGGAGAAAAGTTTCCAGGACAGGTTAATATTAGACATTCACCAGTATGTTGCGTTTTCATTACAATTTGATGAATCAAACGACTTCACTGATATTGCTCAGTTAATGGTATTTATTCGCATGGTATTTCAAGATTATTCAAGTAAAGAAGAACTTTTGAAAATTATACCATTATTGGGAAGGACTAGGGGAGAAGACATTTTTTCGGCATTTTATGAATTTGTGAAACAACACAAACTTCCGCTTTTTAAACTTGGGTCTATTACTACTGATGGTGCTCCTGCAATGATAGGTAATAAATCAGGCTTCATTTCATTATGTAAAAACAATGACAAATATCCAGATTTTTTTAACATACCACTGTATTATTTACCAACAAGTATTGTGTAGTAAAAGATTAAACACAAAAGATGTTTTGGATATTACATTTAAAATTGTAAATTCTGTTCGAGAAAAAGCCGTACAATGGCGGTTATTTAAATTACAGGCAGATGATGATAGGGAATTTCTGTTGTACAATATTGTTGTACAACAATAAAGCAGAAGTCAATTTTCAGAAAGATTTCTTGTATTAATTAACAATATAAAAATTTTTCTTGATGAAAAGGAGATATTTATCCACAATTGAGTGATAAATGATAGTTGCTACACTTATCATTTTTAGTAGATTTCTGTACGAAATTAAACAATTTAAATTTAGAGTTACAAGGTAGAGATAAAAATTTAATTCACATGTTAAGTTCAATAAAAACTTTCCAACAATACTTACTTTTATTAAAGAAAAATATAAATGACCACAAATTTAGACATCTCCCATATTTATTAACATTTTTTGAACAAAATCGAGAAATGCTTCGCTATGATTTAAAAGAATTTCTTCATAAAATATAATTAGTTGAGGAAGAAATAAATTCAAGATTTAATGATTTTAACAAAACTGAAATGATTGTATCTTTTATCAACAATCCATTTCAAGAAAACTTGAACATCACAGAAATTTCAAATAAAATTAGTGGGCTGTTTGATATAAACCAAGCTGAAGCAGAACTTGAGATAATAAACATTCAGAATAGTTTACATTTAAAATGGTGAAAGGACTTATACAAGATGGATGGACTGCATTTGAATGGACTTGGTGTGCGGAGACTGGAAAAAGTGTTGCTGAATGAAGTGAAAATGGATGTGCAGAACCAGGGAAACTAGAACTACCAAGGAGGGGGGGAAGTGGATATCCAGACATCAGTGAGACAGTTGAGTGTAAAAATGTATATAATGTACCTGAGCCAGCAATAAGGACAAAAAATGGGAATGGGATATTTAGAATAACGCATCAAGATAGGGGTGGGACAAAGGGAACACTGCAATTCATGTATACTAATGCCAGGAGTATTAGGAACAAGAAGGAAGAATTTTTGGCCTTGATTGGCTCTTCCTGGCCACAGGTTATTGGCATTAGTGAAACATGGCTGACGGAAGATATAGTTAGTGGGATAGAATGTGTAGGTTATAGTATGTTTAGGAGGGACAGAGAGAATAAAATTGGGGTAGGGGTGTTATTGATGATAGCTGATGAACTGCAGCCAAGGAGAATTGAAGTATTGCAGGATAGTGAAAGGAGCTCATTTGAGGCTATTTGGTGTGAGATTGATACTGGCAGAATAAAATATACAGTTGGGTGCTGCTATAGACCAGGTGATGGAATAGATGGTGGAGATGGTATGCATAAATAAATTGATGAAATGAGTGGAAGGAGGGTAATTATTATGGGGGATTTCAACTATGGTAACATTGATTGGAAGGAGGAGAGGACACATGTGAGGAAGGAAATGGATTTTATTCAATTATTAAGGGATAACTATCTGAAACAGCATGTAATTGAAAATACTAGGGGTGTGAGAGTGCTTGACCTGGTAATAGTATCTGAGAATTTGACTGTAATGAATATGACCATGTTGCCACCTATTGGTGAGAGTGATCATAAGGTCTTGACCTGGGAGGTGGCTAAAGGTGTGAAATTTGTGATTAAGACAGGGTATATGTGGAATTACTGTGCTGGCAAGTATGACAAGCTTAGGAGATTGCTTGGATCAGTGCCATGGCATGTACAACTGCAAGGGCTGGACGTCGATAGAGCATGGTAAGTGATCAAAGAGCATTTACAGGAGGTTATGGCTGATTGTATACCTAAGGTCCGAATAATGAAACAAGGAGGGGTTAAATGGATGAATAACACCATTAAGCTTGAGCTGCAAAAAAAGAAACAACTATAGAGGGAATTTAAAGAAAGGGGTGACCTGCAGGCACACGAACGGTATAAAGTACAGGCCAGAAGGGTAACGAGTGTGGTAAAAACAGCAAAAGCCGATTATGAAAGGAAACTAGCTATGCAAGCAAAACAGAATCCCAAACAGTTCTTTCAATATGCTGCAAGCAAGAAAAAAACTGTACATGGCAAAATGATTTTAAGGAATGACGATGGTAAAGAGTTCACTGAACCAGTCGATATAGTGGAGTTACTGAGCGCACACTTTGCAAAAGTATATCATCCAGGTGGTGACGTTGAAAAAATGAAGGAACCATTAGTTTATATGGGAATTGTGATGAATGAAGTGGAGGTGAATAGTCTATTACAGAACCTTAATGTGAATACATCTGTGGGATTGGATGGTATACCGGCACGGGTCTTGCATGAAGCGGCTAATGAATTATCAGTGCCCTTGACCGTGTTGTTTAATCTGAGTCTCAGGTCTGGCTTAGTGCCGAAGGCGTGGAAAGAGGGGAAAATAGTTCCACTGCATAAAGGAGGATCCAAGACTATGGTTGCAAATTACCGACCGATCAGCATATCAGGAGTCATTGTCAAGGTCTTGGAGAAAGTAGTCAAGGAAAAAATACAGGAATGGATTGATGAAAATGAGATACTGTACAGAGGACAGCATGGCTTTGTGAAGGGTAGATCATGCCTCAGTAACTTGCTCAAGTTTTATAACAAGGTGACGGCTGAACTGGATAAGGGAAATGGGTTTACAGTGATACTGCTGGACCTGGCAAAGGCGTTTGACAGGATACCACATGGAATTCTAATCTGTAAACTACAACATATGGGAATGGATATAGGGTTGGTGAGATGGATAGCTGGGTGGTTGATGGAGAGATATCAAAGAGTAGTTTATTCAGGAGTAGAGTCCAAAAAACGGCCTGTGACTAGTGGTGTGCCACAGGGTTCTGTTCTTGGACCATTGCTGTTTAATCTGTTCATTAACGATATAGGGAAGGGTCTAAGTGGGACAGTTCATTTGTTCGCTGATGATGCAAAGTTGGGTAGGGCGATAGTGAATGCAGAAGATGTCAAAGTCTTGCAAGATGACTTAGATAGATTGGAGTTCTGGACTAAGGAGAATGGATGTCAATTTAATGTGACAAAATGTAAGGTTATGCATTTCGGAGTGAAAAGATTAGCAGCAGTATAACACATTGGTGGAACTGTACTCCAAGAGATTGATGAGGCCAGGGACTTGGGAGTGTTGGTGGATAGGGAGATGAAGTTTAGGGGGCACATTGCGAAAGTAGCTAAATCAGCTCATCAACTCACTTGGTTGTTGAAAAATACCTTGACGAGCAGAGAAAAACAAGTTATTGTACCTCTGTACCGAGCCCTGATAAGACCTCATCTCGACTACTGTGCCCAGATTTGGTCACCTCGGTTCCTTCTTGATGGGGAGGAGGTTGAGAGGATCCAGAGGCGAGTGACTAAGATGATAGCAGGTCTATGGAATGAACCATATGAGAACAGGTTGAAGATTTGTGGGTTGCAGAAACTAGTTGATAGGCGGAAAAGGGGAGATATGATTGAGACATTCAAATTGCTAAAAGGATTCTATAGGATTAATTCAGATGATATTTTTGAGATCAGGACTGGTGGTGGGAGAACTAGGGGACACCCATGGAAGCTGGGCAAGAGCGTGGTTAGCAGGGGTGTTAGAGCTGGGTTCTTTACTTTTAGAGTGGTAAATGAGTGGAATAAGCTGCCAGAGTCTGTTGTGGGTGCTATGACAGTGAGCGAGTTCAAGGCAAGGTATGATAGATACTGTGAGAATGTTGAACAGCTGTGTGAACATGATGTTTAGGGCCTCCCTCGATGAGTCTAAGGACTCCTGGAGTAGCCCGTGGTAATAATAATAATAATAATAATAGTAAAAAATCAATAAACAATGAAGTCATTTGTAAGTATGCACATGAAAAATTCCCAATATTAACTGATATTGCGCAAAAAATTCTGT
Source organism: Typopeltis vanoorti (assembly GCF_054136105.1). NCBI lineage: Eukaryota > Metazoa > Arthropoda > Arachnida > Uropygi > Thelyphonidae > Typopeltis > Typopeltis vanoorti. Next base: position 52,281,775 of record NC_143565.1, read on the forward strand.
CGTGTTTCAGATCGACATGCTTGTTAGAATCCGCTTTTTCAAATATGACCCGTCATAAAAAATCAATTAAGAAACCAAATTACAAATGATCATTTGGATGAGTCTGCAATTGGCACTTCTTCATATCAACTTACCTATGAAAATATTGCGAGGTCCAAACAATACCAAATTTCACATTAACTTTTTTTTTTTTTTTTTAATCAACCATCATTATCTGTAACTTGTGAGTTTGTAATCAATCTGTTGTTTTTTCTAACTTTGGTTTTCCAAAATAGAGAAATAAATATTTTATTCCAATATATATTTTTTTTTTGTTGTTGTATTAAAATATTTGTTTTATTAAAATAATTAAAAGTGATAAATAAATTTTTAAATATACAAATAAAGTTTTTAGTCGTGTGTTTTTTTTTAGTTGTTTATTTGTGCATATTCAGATATCAGGTTGAGGGAACGTGATCTATATAAGAGAGTAGATCGCCAAATAACTTAGATATAAGAGAGTAGATCACCGAATAACTTTTTATAGAAAAGTAGCTCGCATAGCAAAAAAGGTTGAACACCACTGCTCTAGGACATCTAGGACAACCTGTCTTGCTGAAACGAGGCCAAAATAATGCAAGCCTACTGATATCCCCCCCCCATTTCCATGGGTTGCACTGCATGGCAAATGTGGCAACAGGACAATGGATCGCAGTGACAGTAGTGTGGAAAATAGGAGATAAAAGAAGACTTAGAAGAAACAGATCCCAGAATATGGTGAGCAAAGTATAGTAAAAGAGAAAGCACGAAACGGTCTCTTCTACCATGAATAAATGCCCTATATAAAATCTTTTTTTAATGGCAGTCAGAGATGATGCAGATCTTGAGAGAGAACATTATTCTGAAAGTAAGAGCATCCATATTTCCTTTAGCTTTACTTCCTTCACGATTGTGTGCATTCCTTTTTCTCATCTAGTCCACAAACCCACAGATATGCTGCAGAAGTTTATCTTAAATGTTCGCTAAATTCTATCCCCTTGTTTCTGAGGTATAATCAAGCACAATAGGAAGCTGCAAAATGTTGATGAAATGAAAGAATATTGAGGCCATATTTGAATAGCCTAGATGTCTATGAAATTTCTATAAAATAATTTTACCTCTTGGGTCAGAGCATCTTTGCTATCAGCATAGTTTTGGAGAACTTCCCTATTATTCAATGCAACTTTATGTGGAACAGACAGAGAATTATCCTGAAATATTTTAATAAAAAAAATAATGAATATATCAACATTTTAAACCAACTGTATCATATTAATTTCTAATAAGAAAATATGTTTTATGTGGTATCCATTGAAAATTCCCATTTTGTGAATTTTTTTCATTGGTGTCATGCTCATACACTTTAAAATCTTATTACAATATATCAATTTGGGCTAGTTCTCCAAATAATAATAATAAGCAAAGAGGGGTAAGAGATTTTGAACACAACCACTGTTTGAAAGAAAAATAACTTTATATTAAAATGACTACATTGATGTTTCAACTTTCATACCAAGTATGAAAGTTGAAACATCATTTTGATTAATATTTTAAATTTTCATATTAAAATTTAAAAATTTTAATATCTTTAAGAGAATAACATAAATTGCAGAAGCCTGAGAAGTGTCAGAGTCATGTATGGATGGTGTCTAGTGGAAATTGTGGCTTAATACAATTCCTGAGTTTCATGGGTTCAAGCCTATTTCAGAAGTGGCTGATGATGATGTGCCTAGAATAAACAAGAATGTTAGCATTGGGAATTCACTGACATTGATGTCAGTGAGTTTCTAGAAAGTCATGGAGAGCCACTTCCAAAGGAAGATTTGGAAGAGCTGACAGCACAACTTGCTAAAGAGGATAGAGTTTCCCGAGTCGTGAAAGTACTTCAGGTGCAAACTTTGTTTGCTTAAACTTGGATAAAGGATAAAATCCAATATATAATTAGTAGCATAGCCGAGTGAAAAAACTTCCATAAACTCATTCATCTTTTGAAAACAGGTGACCAAATCTGCACACAGAATCTATAGGCAGTCTGATCAAAGCCTTGTAATGGAATCAAAACATCCTTACTTCTTCATGTTAGTGTTCTCCGCATCATTGCTACAATCTGCTGTGCTGCATTCACAATTTTAGCAAATGTCCCCAAAATTTCAGATCCCTCTCAACAATCAATCCCAGATCTTTCATCTCCTCTAAAATATCCTCACAAAGCTTATACTCTGCATCCCATCTTTACTTCCCAAGTTTTAAAACTTTACACCTTGTTACACTGATCTGGCAGCTGCACTCACTAGCCCATTCACCATTGTCTAATCAAGTCCTCTTGCAAGGTCACGAGGCCACAACATCCGTTCTACTCTACAAAGCTCTCCCCAACTTTGCATCATCTAAAAAAATACTATATCACCATTCAAGCTCTTCCCCATGCCATTTATATAAAACTAAACAACACTGGCCCAAAAACAGACCCTCCAGGGCACAAAAAATCCATCAAGTGAGGCTCGAACCAATCTACAGATGCCTGCACTGTCCTACTACAGTCCACCACCCAGCCAACTGAGCCATCAACAGTTTTAATGTCTCAATCACATAACCCTTCACTCTCCTTCTATCCACCAGACTCTACAAATGGCATTCCTTCAACTTGTCTTCATACCTGGTATTTCGCAGACATAATATTGTCTGACTTACTCTTCCCATGTATCCACATCTCCTTGAAAATCAGTTGAGTAATCCATATGCAGTCTGATCAAGCTCTTACAGAATGGGTCCATAACCTCTTTACTTCTACATGTCAGTATTCCTTTTATCATTACTATAATCAGTTGTGATGCCATCATAATGCTACCAACCTGGTCTCTAAATTTTAGGTCTTTATCTGCTGTTCTCCTCAGATATTGTATCTCATCCTTAAAAGATATCTCCATCTATTGTATTCACTGCATGTTTTAGATGCCTTCATCTTTCAAAATGATGCACTTCATATAAACTGGCAGACAAATCACTTCCCCACATAGTCTATTCAAAACAGCCTGTAAAGCTATAATACATGCTCACTTTTCAGAGTTCTCTCAACACTCGATCTTTTGTGTGCAACTTTTCTCCATTTATTATCTTTTCTCATTTATCTATTTATTAAGTTAAAAACGGCACCTAAACAGACCGTGTGCACCATTTAGTAGCTTGGACTAAATCAGCATCTCCTTCATGAGATTAAGAGTGACAGTCTAAAAGTTAATTTCTGCTGCGGCATCAATCCATAATAAGATTGTATGGTCATTCTCCTTAGTAGAAAAATTTCTCACGGGTCATGAGTACTCAGACATATTTCAGTTGCTCGTGATGACACAATTAGAATCCCATTCCTTAATCACTAAGATCACCTAATGTTATCTTTTTTTTTTTTTTTTTATGAGGCTATGTAAAAGAAAAACTGCCTCCATAGCTCATCCAATTTTGACAAAGCCATTTGGTTTAAAGTCCTGAGTTTGACTTCTGCCTAGGATGTGAAGAATCTTTATCAGGGCATTTCAATGGAAGTTCTCACATGGAGGTGACAGTGATTATCCTCCTGTAAACTTAAATTTTCTATTCTACAACCAAGCAAACTGGCAGGAAAACATGCACAATTTTTACACACAAAAATACGAGGTTGGTCTGAAACGTTCTCGGCCTCGACCATAGATGCCAACACTATCAGCACGATTCTTTTTTCCCCCCTAAGTTGGTACATCTGTCATAAGCATAATGTGAAATTGCATGTCATTCTACCAAGTAGTTTGTTGAATCCAAGAATCCAAGCAGCAATCAAAACCAGTTGGTACATCTGTCATAAGCATATATGTGAAATTGCATGTCATTCTACCAAGTAGTTTGTTGAATCCAAGCAGAATCCAAGCAGCAATCAAAACCAGTGGATAGAAGCTGGTTGTTCAGTGCAAAAGTCAGTTCCATCAGCAGGAAAGGTCATGGCATCGGTGTTTTCAGATGCTAAAAGCATTTTGTTTATTAATTATCTTGAAAAGAGTAAAACAATAACCAGGGAATATTACTCCGATCTTTTAACCAGACTAGATGAAAAAATTAGTGAGAAAAGACCAGATTTGCAGAAGGAAAAAATCATCTTTCATCAGGGGTGTTTTGGCAATGGCAAAATTAAGGGATCTGCACTATGAATTGTTGGAACATCCACCCTATTCCCCACATTTAACTCCCTCTGACTTCTATCTCTTCCCAAAAGTAAAACCCTTCCTCGCTGGTCAGCGTTTTTCTTCGAATCAAGAGGTGATTGCAGCTGTAGAGGGATATTTTGCAGATCTTACTGAAAACCACTACAGGGACAGGATAATGGTGCTGGAATGAATGTATTAGTCTTAAGGGAGATTATGTTGAAAAATAAAAATAATTTTGAAATTATAAATTCGTTTTTCATTGTTATGCTGAGAACTTTTCAGACCACCCTCATATATATTTAAGCAAACGACTTATCAGCTTATCTTAAAGTATGGCAACAAATGCCAATCGAGACATGTTGTAAGCTTTAATTAAGGATCTGTATTTATGTACCACAGATTGTTATTATTACATAAAATGAAAGTGTAATCTGCAAATTATGATCACATTCAGCTGAAAGAATGTATGACATCAGTGACCTTTGTATCTCCTGATATGTTATAAAGTATGTGGAAGGAAACTGAATACTGCTGAGATTTACTTAATGCTATGAATGGTGCAGATATTGTCTGTGATGCTGAACCATCACAGACATCACAACATATACCCAAATATGCTCAATGGACTAACATTAGAGAGAAGGGTGATAGAAAGTTAACACTAGCATCCCCTGTGCAGAGTGAAATACAGGTAACCCTCGTATAACGCAGTACTACTTATACAATGCAGTTTCGATATAACACGGTCTACAAATTGCAGTAACCCTTTATCTTTTCATATATTTTTCACCGTGCGATTTAAAAATCAAATTTTATCTTCGTTAAATTTGCATCTGCCCGTATCGTGCATGTAGTTATAAGTAGCAAATTTATATTAGGGGAAATACCCTTTAGCATGCATGCATGTCAATTGTTTACCGTATCAAGTGTTTATGTTGTATATTGTCTTCGTTTTCTGCCAGGAAATCGCATTAAAAATCATAAGTGTGTTAATCTCAAGCTGAGCACTTTATTTTCGGGTGAGTTACATACAATATGTAATGCTTTTTTTATGTAAAAAATTACTTAAATATAAAGAGCCAATAGGCTTCATTTCGGCGATATAAACATTATTCAAATTAAGGGGATATTAAATCCCACATTGTTTTAAAACCGAATAAGAAACTCAAAGATTGGAATCAGAGAGTTTCATGCCGAATAAAGTAAACTATAAAAGTATCGGCAGTTACTAGTTGAAGTAAATAAAAATATTTTTTTGTTGGATATGTCATTGTTGTTTATATAATTTAAAAAAAAAATTATATCGGAACAAAACCCTACTTTTTTTTATGCGATCTGAGTCTCGCATAACGCGATTTATATAATGCGGCATTTCTATGGAACCTAACATCCGCGTTATACAGTTACCTGTATACCTAAATTGAATGGAGACAGTAAATAGGCAGACATAGGGGTTCCCAACAGAGTATCATAATTGATGAATATGGGTAAACATGACAATCTTAGTGACTCTGATTGTGGACATATTATCGTAGCAAGACAAATGGGTCATTCTATTGCCAAAGTGGTAAGAACCCTAAGGTTCCCGAGGGCAACCGTATCAAGGGTCTACCATGAGCATGCAATCAATAGATGTACCAGAGCTCAGCGAGCTAGTGGTGGCTGACCACATACCATTAATGATCGGGATCTACGTAAACTGTCCAGACTCATACAGACCAACTGCAGGGCAACAGTGGTACAAGTAACATCCAATTTCAATGTGGGAGGTTCAAGCAGTGTTAGCGAGTGAAAGGTATAGCCCTGCATACTATGGGCTATGGGAGCCAACACCCTAAGTGCATATGACTATTAACAGCTCATCATCAGTCAATGCACCTAGCCTGGTGTCGGGACCATCAAAACTGGACTTCTGTAGAATGGACCAGAGTTGTGTAATTTGATGAATCCCATTATCAGTTGTACTGAGCTAACAGGAGGGTTTGGGTTTGGCATCAACAGCATGAGACCATGGTCCCGTTGTGCCAGGTCAGCTCTGTTCAATGAGGTGGCGGCTCTGTGATGGTTTGGGGAGCCTTCTCACATGACACATTATGTCCATTAGTGTGTCTGGAGAAGTCCTTAAATGCCAGAATGTGCTGGCTGGGGCAGTGGGGCAACAACCACCCAGGCATGGCTCAAAGAACATGCATCTAAGTTTGGAACCATCCCAAGGTCCCAGATTTAAATCTGATCATATCTGTTTGGGATGCCATAGAGCAAGACATAAGATCCATGTATCCAGGACTGATGTCTAAGGCACAGTTATGGACAATGTTGCAACAGGCATGGCTGGAATTACCTCCGGCATTTGGTGGAGTCAATGCTTCAGAGAGTACTGGCTGTTATTCATACTAGAGAAGAACCAACACACTATTAGGAGGTATCTCTAATGTTTTGTCCATTGAGTGTATATGAGAGTGTTATGTTTCTGTATATATGAAACTTAAGCATGCTCGCTATACCTGTATGAACATTCTTCTTTTTGCATTTGTCAGTGGTTTGTAACATATAAACCTACTGCTAAAAAATTATTATTATTATTATTATTAAGAGAGAGACCTCTAGGGAGTCAGAGACTCATTGAGGGAGGCCACATACTACATACTGGCACCAGCTATCATACTTATTCTTGAATTCGTTCACCCTGCTTGCACTCATAACATCCAATGGAAATCCATTCCCAAATCATGCACCACCCCTATGAGAGAAAAATCTAGTCATCACCCTCCTCTTAGCAGCATTCATTCTCAGATTCCAAGGATGCCCTCTTGTCCTTTCCCCACCATCCATAAATTGAAAAATTCCATCAACCAAAATCCTGTATTACCCTTTCAGAAGTTTGTAGGTCTCAATCATATCACCCCACTTTCTCCTGTTTGCTAGTGTCTGAAGTGCAAATTCTCAATCTATCTTCATAATCAGTATTTCACAATCCTGATATCATTTTTAACACTCTCCTTTGCACTCTCTCCACTACATCAGAATCACCACAGAAACCAGGAGACCAGACCAGACCTGTTCACAATAGTCCAAGCGAGGTCTTATCAAGGCCTTGTAAAGAGGCAAAATGACATTCTTATCTTTACATGTGAACATTTGTTTCAGCATTGCAATTATCTTTTGAGTTGTGTGCAAAGGTTTCTGTAGTTCAGTAGTTCAAGAGATAGATTCCGGTATTGAGACCACATGTTCATTAAATGCGAACAGGATATGTGCAAACCTGACAAGTTTCATAAGTCGTATGACTTGCATCATCAGGGGCATTGGTGTATAAAAAAAAGGTTAAACACAACTAACAAAGATTAAATTCATAGTCCATTAGATGTTTCTAACTGTAACATTGAAAAAAATTGAAACATTCGTTACTGAATGTTTGTTGGAACATTGTTATTTGTTGTCACATTCTATGCTTAATGTTTTATTACGTACGAGATCTGAGGAAGTTAGATTTTTTATGAATGCTGACCACACTTGGTGTAATATCGAACCTTGGTTTTTGTTGCACTGAGTAGGAATTCTAAGCATTTTTGCTGCTTCCTTGAACTTCTTTGTGAAACAGTTTTTATTAATATATGACATGATCTTTTTTCCCAAAGTACTTTATGGCCAGTGGAAGCTGTGTGGAAAGCTAGGCCTGATTTGTGTTCTCTTCTTTTTTCTACATCTTTTTTATGTTCTGCAATACGGATTTCTCCTGACCTTCCCATCTGGCCTACATAACAAATGACAAGAACAATAGATTTGATCGACTCCTGTTTTTTTTTATTGGATGGTGTGAAGTTTCAGTGGATGTAGGAATCTTGATATTTTTTCTAAATGAAGATAAATGTAAGTCATACGACTTACGAAACTTGTCGGGTTTTCACATATTCTGTTTGTATTTAATAAACATGTGGTCTCAATACCGAAATCTATCTTTTGAGTCGTATTAGCAATCTTTGCTACATGGCCCCTGAACTTCAAATCTACTAACACTCCAAGATCCTTAACCTAATCAGTTTCTTCTAGCATAATCGCACCAATATAATACAACATTGGATATCTAATCACGCCAAAGTGAATGACTTTACGTATACTGACATTGAACTGCCATCCATTTTCCCCATGCCCGCCACAATTCCAGCCTCTTCAAATCATTCTGCAAGTACTGCATATCCGCAGAATTCCTGATTACTACTATCTCTGCATCACCAGCAAATAGCTGTATTTCGACTTTCAAATCTTTTCCAATATCATTAATGTATAGATTGAATAACAGTGGACCAAGGACTGATCCTTGTGGTACATCACTGGTTACCTTAAATCTTGCAGACTCACATCCCCCATAGACCACTTTTTCATATCTGTTAGTCAGCCATTCTCTTATCCACACTAATATTGTATAATCCAGACCCATATTCTTCAATTAATATGTCTTCTCTTCTTCTCTCTTCCATCATCTATGTCGATGATGATGAGGCTTAATGAACTCTTTCCACTTCTGTCTGTCCCTGGAGAGTCTGAACAATTCTGTCTAGTTTGGTGTCACTTGTTGTGATTTGGTTTTCAGATCCTCTTTTATTTTGTCTATCCATCTAATTCTGGGCCATTCTTTGGATCTTTTACCTTCCATCGTTGTATTCATGGCGTTAGTTGGTAATCTTTCTGTTTCCATTCTGGTCACATGGTCAAACCATTGCAGTCTTCTTTCTTGAATTTTGTCTATTATTGTTATATTTTGTTTTAGTCATTTCCTTATATCTTTGTTTCTTAGTCTATCAAAGCAGAGATACTCCAAGTAATTTTCTTAGCCAACCCATTTCAGTAGTTAATAATTTTTTCTCTTCAGCCTTTTTGAGATTCCAGCATTCACTTCCATAGAGGAGTATTGGGAGGACCATTGTCTCATATATTCTTACTTTTGTTACTTGCTTGATGTCTCTTGACTTCATATTTTATTAAGTCGTCCAAAAGTTTGGGATGCTTGACTGATTTGTCTGTTTATATCTTTTGTAATTTCACCATTGTATTCAATTAATCCTCCGAGGTAGATGAAGTTTTCTACCTGCTCTAGTTTCTTGCTATCAATTTCAATTTTCAGATGGGCGTTTCTTTTTCCTATTTGCATAGTTTTTGTTTTGTCTCTATTTATGTTTAATCCAAATTTTATACATTTTTCTTTTATTTTATCAGAAATTCATTGTAGATCTTCTTCCATGCTTGCAAGTAATGCAATGTTGTCTGAAAATTTTAAATTTGTTATAGTTTTCCCATATATTTTGATTCCGGAGTCTTCTTTTTTTAATGCCTTACCGGTTGCTTCTTCCAGTGTAAGATTGAACAGGTCTGGTGACAGATTGCATCCCTGTCTTACTCTACTCTCTCTGTGTAACCAGTTGGTTAAGGCGTCCTCCACTCATACTGCACTTTTCTGATTTCTCGTACAGATTCTTTATTATTCTTATAGTTTTGTTCAGAATTCCAAATTCTTCCATAGTTCTCTTCTACGGATTGAATCAAATGCCTGACGAAAGTCTATGATATTTATGTAGCAACTTTGGTTGTACTCTAGTGTCTTTCCATTAGTTGTCTTAAGGTGAATAGTTGATCAATTGTGTTTCTCCCTGGTCTGAACCCTGCTTGTTCTTCTCCTAATGCTAGTTCTATATATGGCTTAATTTGTTTTTGGGGTACTTTCGTAAAAACCTTACTTGGAATACTGAGGAGGATAATGCCTCTGTAATTATTGCATTCTGTTTTATCTCCTTTTTTTTTTTTTTGAATATAGGAGTTATAACTGATTTAGTCCAATCAGTAGGCATTGCTTCATTTTTGTAGATCCTTTCAAATAATGTTTTTTTTAATGATTCCAAAAGTTGTTCCTAGGGTGCTTAAGGGTCAAAGCTGTATAACTGAGAGGAGACCTCCACATAGCCTTTAAAGGAATGCGGAGAACCGACCAGGGCTTCTGACCTAATGTCCAATCCTCACCTTCTCGTGGTGCACCCTGTTGGGTATCTACTTTGATACTGAACGAACGAGGATGGGCTGGCAATTTGGGATTTAGCCGACCAAATTGTATTCTTATTGGTTAAACCACAATAAAAAATGATGGTACAACATGACAAAATTTCATGCCGGCTGGGGCGTCGCCCGGTTAAACAAGGCCCCCGTTGTTTTCGCCAGGGAACCAGGGCGAACAGCGAAAAGTCAGCTACTGGAACAAATCTGAAAACAAACCCCAACTCAACATCACCAGAGTTAAAGATCGGTACTATCAACGTAAGAAGCCTGAATGGCAAAGAAATGGAGCTAGCTGAGGAATTAGATAAGTACCAGATCGACATAATAGGGGTGACTGAAACAAAAAAGACCAAAACTGGTGAGATCTTTCTGAGCAATAAATACAAAATGTTATATTCAGGCAATGACAATCAAGGAAAAGAAGGAGTAGCCATAGTATTCAACACAAAATACGAGGCTAATCTTCTTGAATGGCAGTCAGTCTCAAGTAGAGTAATGTGGGCAAATATGAGAATGGGGAACTGGACAATGAGACTTATTTGTGCCTATGGTCCCACAGAAGGTTCCACTAAGGTAGAAGTGGAGGAATTTTTTGAGGCTTTAGAAAAAGCAACTGACACATTGAAAAAGGAAAAGTTGGTCCTTGTTGGGGATCTAAATAGTAGAGTAGGAAATGATTGTGAGACATACAAAAATATTTTGGGAAAATTTGGAGAAAAGAGCAAAGCTAATAATAATGGCAAACATCTGTTGGATTTCTGCTCAGGACATGGACTGGTTATTACTAACACCATGTTCCAACATAAAAATGTGCACAAATTCACATGGAGAGAAGAGGCTAGGAATAAGAAAAGTCTCATTGACTATGTTATTGTTGATAGTGATGTTTTTTCCCTGGTGCAGGACACCAGAGTGTACAGAGGATTTGAAATTGGAAGTGATCACTATTTAGTCTTGAGCAGGATAAAATTGAATTTCATATTGAAAAGAATAACATGTAAGAAAGTTTTAAAGCGAATAAAAGTTGAGCAGCTCTCAGATGTGAACTGTAGACTAAAATACAGAAATATTATTGAAAAGAAAATGAAAGAGTTTGAGAACAGGAATCAAACCTTGGAGATTCAGTGGCAAACTCTGAAGGAAACATTGATTGATTCTGCCAGAGAGGCATGTGGTGAGGTTGTGTGCAAGGATAAAAAAATCAGAACTCCCTGGTGGACACAGGAAGTTAAAGAGGCAGTGAAGGAAAAGAAGAAAGCATATCAAAAGTTCCTGGCAAATAAGTCAGCTTTTACTCTTACAGAATACAGAGACAAATGTAAGAAAGCTAAACAGTGTGTAAAATTAGCTAAACAAAAGTCATGGGAGGACTTTGGCAAGAATATAGAAAATAAATATCAAGAAGGTGGCAAAATATTCTGGAGGTTGTTGAAGAAGCTTAGGAATGGAGGAAAGAGTGCTGTAAAAGGAATTAGAGATGATAAAGGTGAAATGAAAACAGGAGAAAAAGATATCCTTGAAGTATGGAGTAATTACTTTGAAAAACTGCTAAATGAAACAAGCAGTGATGACAGCACAGTGATAAAAAACACTGACCAGGCATGCAGTCAGGTATACATATCCATACTTGAAGTAGAAAAAGCCATCAAAGGCTTGAAATGTGGAAAGGCAGCAGGAGTAGATGATATTCGACCAGAAATGCTGAAGTATGGTGGTATAAGAGTCTTACAGTGGCTGCACTGCATAGTTCAGAAAGCCTGGACAGAGGGACGAATTCCCGATGATTGGAGTAGAGCTCTCATAGTACCCATATATAAAAAGGGAAATAAAACTGAATGTGAGAATTACAGAGGTATTTCCCTACTGAGTGTTCCTGGCAAGATCTATGCAAGTATACTTGAGAAACGGTTGAGAAGAATTGTGGAAGAAAAGCTTGGTGAAGAACAAGCTGGATTCAGGCCAAATAGAGGTTGTCAGGATCAGATCTTCACTTTACGACAAATAGTCGAGAAAGCATGGGAATATAACAAAGATCTGTATTTAAGTTTTGTCGATTTGGAAAAGGCATATGACAAGGTGCCAAGAGAGAAGCTATTCAATACGCTGCAGTTATATGGTGTCAATGGGGCATTATATCAAGCAATACTTAGTCTTTATTTGAGTTGTGAGTCAGCAGTTAGAATTGAAGGAAGTACAGGAAGATGGTTTAATGTTAAATCTGGTGTGAGACAAGGATGTACATTATCCCCTCTGTTATTCATTATCTATATGGATCACATTATGAAGGAATGTGGTATTAAACCTGATATCAAAATTGGAGATGTTAATGTCAGCTCTTTGCTTTATGCGGATGATGTTATACTTCTAAATAAATCCGCTACAAGTCTGCAAGATTCTCTGACTAAATTGAATAACTGTTGTAATAGATATGGTATGAAGGTCAGCAATAAAAAGACAAAGACAATGAAAATAGGCAGAATCATTGAAAATGTCAACTGTGTTGTGAATGGAGAACCTGTGGAACAAGTAAAACATTTCAGCTACTTAGGCACAATTTTTACTGAAGATGGTAAACTAAATATAGAAATAGACAACAGAATCAGCAAAGCTGGTATCGTGGGAAGTCAATTGAATAAATTCATATGGAATAAGAAAGAAATTAGTCGGAACACTAAATTAGCTGTATACAAGACTGTGTTTAAACCAATTTTAACTTATGGATCTGAGAGCTGGGTCAGAAGTAAAACACTTGACCAAAGACTAGAGACCGCAGATATGACAGTCCTGAGAAAGATTAGAGGCGTGAACAGATGGCATCAATGGCAATATCATATTAAAAATGAGAATATTAGGAAAGAACTTGACGTTGTCAGCATCCAGGAATGCGTTAGCAGAGCTAATCTCAGATGGTATGGTCACTTAAATAGAATGGGAGAGGAAAGATTAGCAAAACAAGTGTTCTCTGCCAGGTTGGCAGGAAAACGACCCAGAGGAAGACCAAGATATAGGTGGATTGATACGGTACAAAGTGCCTTAGACGATAGAAATATAAGATCTGATAATGTTGGAGTCTTGACAAGTAACAGATTGATTTGGAGGAAAATTGTAGATAGGAAGTTAGTAATGATGTAATTTTTTCATGTAGTACTGTCATATCCTGTACACCCCTTGAGGGTACATGGCAGGAATTTGATGATGATGATGATGATGAAAGTTGTTCCTTTCCTGCTTTTAAGAATCCTACATGTATTTGATCAATACCAGGTGCTTTCATACTTTTAAGTTTATCTATGCTGTGTGCTATTATTTCTTTGGTAAAAATATTTGTTTCCTCTTCCATTTCAGTGGCTGGAATAGCAATATCCTGAGAGCTGTTTTTATTATATAAGTTTCTAAAGTATTCTTTCCATCTGGCCATTCTTTTTGTTTTACTTTCAATTAGTTTCCCTCTTTGTTTCTGATCATTATCGTTTTTGTTGTCTGTGTCTTGCTAATTTGGTTTATTTGTTTATATAATCCATGGAGGTTATTTTCTTTTGATAGCTTCTCTGCCATTTTGCATTTTTCTTCTAACAAGTTATTCTTGTCTCTTTGAACTAGTTTTCTAATTTCTCTGGTTAATCTATTATACTCATTTCTGTTATAGTTCTGTTTTAATTTCATGCTTTTCCTTTGGTCACTTAATGCTTTTACCTCATTCGAGATACAATCCTGTTTACTTTCTCTTTCTGTGTAACCTATTGTATTTTCTGCCAATTTTAATATTATTTCCTTTAATTCACACCAATGTTCTTCAATGTTTATATTCTGTTTTGGAAGTTCCTTCAGGTTTTTATCTAGTTCTAGTTAATATTTTCTTAGAATATTGTTGTCTTGTAGTTTTTTTTTTTTACATTCAGTCTCCTTTGACTCTAAAAGTGCATTCAGATTTTAACTCTATTCTTAGGTTTGCTAATACTAGCTTATGGTCTGATCCACAGTCTGCAGCAAAGGATCTGCAATTTAGGATACTTGATTTCCATCTTTGGTTTACAATAATATAGTCAATCATATTATTGGTTTGTCTGTCTGGTGATATTCATGTCCATTTTCTTTGGGGTTTTCGTTGTTTAAAGAGAGTGTTAGTTATTGTTAGTCTATTATATGAGCAGAAGTTCGGCAGTCTTTCACCATGTTCATTGCATTTTCCATACCCAAACTGTCCAATTACTCTTGGCCAGGGATCCCAATCTGTGCCTACTTTTGTGTTTAAGTCCCCCATTACAATTAGGAAATCTTGACTTGATGTCTGCTGTACTGCTTTTTGCAAATCTGTATAGAACTCCTCAATGTCTTCTTCTGATGATGTTGAAGTTGGTGAGTATACTTGAATAATAATCAGTGATCCAATTGATGTTTCAAGTCTTGCTTTAATTATCCTAGGTGAGATAGGATTTAAGACAATAGAGTTTTGAGCCTTTGGTGTTTGTTGTGCTCCCTGCCTGAAGTTAAAATTTTGTACTGTCCATGGTGAAATTCTCCTTTTCCAGTCCATTTGGTTTCACAGAGTCCAATCACTTCTCATCTGTAGTTGTCTAATTCATGCAGTAGTATTTCCAATGCTCCTTCGTGGTGAAGAGTTCTTATATTCCATATTCCTATGCTTATGTTTTTTCTGTCTACTACGTGATGTTTTGTTCCAATAACATATTCTTCAGCTTCACTACCTTGGTTCCCTAATAGTGGGCACGACCCTTGTTTGACCAGGTGACAGTTGAGCTAGCATGTATTTTTAGGTTGGTTAGAGTTCATTCAGTTTCAATGGTTAAGTTTCATCCTTGACCTGAATTCAGCTGCTCCTAACATGGAGTACAGATGCTGTTAGCAGCTGATTCACTGAATACAGTTGCTGCTTAAGATCGCCATATCTGGCTACCCTCACTTAGTTTAGCCTGTGGGTTGACACAGTTTACTGGGTTATGGCCACTATATGGCTTGAAGCCATAAGTGAGAGTTGGGTGTCCAGTGAGAACCAATCCATCTGAACCACAATTACGTGCAACTGTTCAAGTGGAGAGGTACTATCTCTCCTCAACATCCCATGCAAATCTACCATGCTATATTCTGTCAAAAGCCTTACCAAAATCCAAAAGTATCATGGTGTATCCATTCCCCTTATCTAGTTCAATGGTAACATTGTTATCAAATGTGAGCAAGTTTCTAAAACATGATCTTCCGTTAGTAAACCCATGTTGTTCATTGCAAAGTAGAGATTCACTGTCAATCCATTTCTGAATGTGAGCCCTAACCAATTTTTCCAAAATCTTCACCACCACTCCTGAGATACTCATCGGTTGATAGTTGGATACATCGGCCTTTGCACCACCCTTGTGCGATGGAATTGCCATACATTCCTTCCATTCCTGCAGAATAATCCCTGTTCTGAGACTCATATTAAACAGCCTGGTCAAAGGAATGGCCAGTTCAGCTGAACACTCTTTTAGCACACATGCTGATATCCCATCAGTCCCTATTGCTGAATTCTTATTCAATTTGTGCAACAGCTCTAATACCTTGTCCTCATACACTTGCATTTCTTCATCTAGTGAAGAGATAACAGTGAGCTCAATGTTGCATATATCAGGTTGATAGCTTTTAACAAAATGGGCACACATTAGTAGAACACCCTCTTCTGCATCTGTTCTTCTAAATGCAAATACCCTTCATGGCATATGGCATTTGCATTTAGAAGAGTTATTCTTTCATATTCAATCTTTCCTTTACTTGAAGATTATTGATAGAATTCTTGTGGGTTGTCTTTAGCACAAAAAGCCAAGGTGATTGGCATGCTCATGAGCAATATAAAGCACAAGCAAGAAGGGTAACTAGTATGGTAAGGAAGGTTGAATCAGATTTCAAGTGAAAATTAGCTAAGCAGGTCAAAGTAAATCCAAAAGAGTTTTCATTACATAACAAGTAAGAATGATTATGGAAAGATAACTTTACTCAGTGCTGATGGCAGGAAAGTGACAGAAGTAGAAGAAATAGTTCAGTTACTAAGTGATCACTTTTGCAAAAGGTATATCATCCAGGTGGTGACTTTGCAGTTACTGAGGAGACTGATGTGAACATTGAGGTAGATGAACTAGAAGTACTCAGTATATTGAAAAATATCAATGTGAGTACAGCAGAAGGCCTGGATGGTATGCCAGCTCATGTACTATGAGAACGTGCAAGTAAACTGGCAGTGCCTCTGACAAAGTTGTTTAATCTAAGTCTCAGCTCTGGCAAGGTTTCAAGGGAATGGAAAGAGGGTAAGAGAGTTCCATTACATAAAGTAACTCCAAGACAGAAGTAACAAATTACAGACCAATTAGTATCTATAGAGTGATAGATCTATGTTTTTCAACAGTAGCAATGCAACTCAAGAAAATAACCTTCTTTACAATACTGGTTGTCCAAATGGTTTTGTCCATGCTCATAGTAAATGAGTTGCTTGGGAACCCATTTTATACATATTCATAGAAGTCTGTTATTGATGACTGCTTAGGTAGAAATAAAACTAATCCACAGTTATGCCAATCATCACTGGCTTGGTTGGCCAAGTGTTTAGCATACCTGTTCTCTAACCACAACACCATTAGTTCAAATGTTGGCATGGGCATGGATGTTTATGAATGCCTTTAGATGGTACACAAATTTTATTATATATATAAGGCCCTGATTATTAAAGGCCTGAAATAGCTTAAAAAAATCACTGTGTCTCTAGAGCAGGATTTCTGGTTATATCATCCTTATCTCATACATGATCCTAATATACTATATGTGCACCTGTAACTGGTATGATTATATGAAAGAAAAAAAAATGTTGGTTTATTACATTTCATATTAACCTTCCATAGTCTTGATATGAAAAAATATGGAGATAACTTCAATTACTAGACATTCTGACTTTTATATTGGAATGGATTGTCTTTGGATGTTGTGAGTGCAATGAATGAATTCAAGAATAAGTATGATAGCTGGTGTGTGTGTGTGTGTGTGTGTGTAGTAAGTGGCCTCCCTCGATGAGTCTCTGACTCCCTGGAGGTCTCTCTTAATAATAATAATACATTTATCATCAGGAATACCACCACATACACAGTGATACAAGCAACATAATGATTTACTAAAGTGTACTATAACATTGCTACTTTGGTCAGCCAATTGACCCAGAGGAAGAAAAAATAAATAAATACAACTTGTATATAGGTGGAACTACATCAAATAGCTAGTGATTAGGATTTATTTCTCCAGAGTCCTGTTATTTTTAAGTCCTACTTTTTTGTCTCAGGAAAACTAATTTAGTGCTGCCTATTTCTATTCATGCAGATTTCCATATTCAATATCTGCTTAATTTTGTGCTTGGCTTTTGAGAATTGTTGAGTTCTATAATCCTCCTCTTTTATTATATCCCTGTCATCAGATATTATGTGGGTTGTACATGGGTCATCCATATCCTTGGACCTCTTGGATCATCATTCTTGTTGATGTTGAGGTGATGGATTAGCATCCCACAGGTTTCTTTGAATTTTTGTTCATACCAGGTTTTGGCACAATATAAGGAATGAGTGTCTTGCCAATCAGTCCTGTGATCAAAAATTCAAAGAAACCTGTGAGATGCTAATCCATAACCTCACCCTCAACAAGAATGATAGCCTAAGAGTCCCAGTGATATGAATGACCCATCTGCAATCAACATAACACCTGGTGACAAGGATAACAAAAAAAAACAAGACTGTAGAACTCAACAATTTCCAAATGCCAAGCACAAAATAACCAGATGCTGAATACAGAATTCAGAAGGTATAAAACTACAAGATAATACTAAATCAATGTTCCTCAGATTAAAAAAAAAGACTTAAAAATAACAGGAGTCAAAGGAAATAATCCTAGCCAGTAGCTATTGATATCCGAGAGACCTGGAAGTGAATGGTTTCATTATGCATCAAATCTAGGATGATGAGAATACACATAGTAGATGCACATGTGCATGTTTCATGGCTATTTTCAGCAGTCTAAAATGACCATGCTCAGAGGTATACAAATGTCGAAAAGTGTGCTATCACTTTTATGGCAAGAGGTGTTTGTCACTTGCAACAGTTCACAACTAGGTCCAGAAATTTCTGAAGGAATGCTTGACACTTCTGACAAAGACCAATCTGGTTGTTCTGTTGAAACGGTGACAGAATCCACCGTGAAATTGGTGGAGCAGATGATCTGAGATGACAAGCAGATAACAATAACATAGTAAGTGTAATAGGTTGTTCTTGTAGTCTAGCCTGCAGCATAACACATGATCATTTCCATTTTCCAAAAGTGAATGCACGGTGAGCACCCACAAAACTGGGTCCACAATACAAAATGAATCAAATAAGTGTGGCCTTGAAACATCTCTTCTGCTATTCAGATGAAGGAGAAGATGTTAAACAGAATTATTGCAACGGATGAACTGTGAGTTCACCACAACTAACCCAAATCAAAGTGATGTACTTTGTGCTTCAATGCAATGGAGATATCGTATTTCACTGGCAAGCAAGAAGTTCAAGTTTATGGTATCAAGACTTATGCTTACAGTCTTTTGGGATTTCCAGGAAGTACTGCTGATCCATTTCAGAAGTGTGGCAAAAATGTAAATACCACATCGTATTGTGAAATTTTAATGAAATTAAAATTTCACAATACGATGTGGGCTAGACTAAGCAGGCTAGACTACTTTGGATGCAATTCACTGAAAATATCAAGGCCTAGCACGCGCACACACACACACACACACACACACATGGACACAAGTTGCATAACAGTTCACTCAGGTATGCTTCAGTATTGCTGCTTTAGTCAGCTATTGACTGTGCTGACTTCTAGCAAGATACAGACGAAAAAATCAATCAATCAATCAATTAATAAATACAACTTCTAGATATTGGGAACTACAAGGGAGAGTAAGTTACAAATGGTTATAAAAAATAAAACAAGTGAAATACAAACCTTGGAAAAGCATTTATTTCTCTACATAATCCCTTTCAACATTTATACACTTGTCCTATCACTTTTTGTCATGCACAGGAGTGTATGACAATATGAGACATCATACAGCTTCAGGAACCCTGAGGGAATTCAGAAAGTTCAATTTACAACAAGAAGTCCCAATTAGCCTGCTAAAACAGCACCAAAGTTTGCTTAATGATCAGGAGGTTGAAAATGATGTACAGAGTTGGTTGAGACAAAGAAAACAATTTTATGCTGTAGGTGTTGAAGGACTGATAAAGTGATGGGACAAGTGTATAAATATTGAAAGGGATTATGTACGGAAATAAATGCTTTTCCAAGTATGTATTTCACTTGTTTTATTTTTTATAACCCTTTGTAACTTACTCTCCCTTGTAGTTCCCAATATCTAGAAGTTGTATTTATTAATTAATTGATTGATTTTTTCCTCTGTATCTTGCTAGAAGTCAACACAGTCAATAGCTTCAATAGCTGACTAAAGCAGCAATGCTGAAGCATACTTGAGTGAACTGAACTGTTATGAAACTTGTGTGTGTGTATACACACAGTACACAGATATATTTTATATGTGTTTCCAATGATAATGATAATATAAAGGTCAAAACATTAGGTAGTTATTTTAATTTAAAGGCATTACCTCCAATAAAATAGTTGTCTCCATAATTTTTATATAATGAAAGTTGATAACTATGTAACAATGAAATAAAGAATCACCCTCATACTGTTAAATATATTCTGTTTTTGTCACTGGTTACATCAGTTAATTTTTAAAAGTAATAATCCCAAATATATGGAATATCTTTATTAGTCATTTTTATACTGCCTCAATCAATGTATGATACATTTTGTTTCCAATTTTAATCATTAATAGTTCTTTTCAGAAGACTCCTGATTATTTTGACACATTCAAAATATCATTTATACTTCTTCCAAAGATGAGCATTGAGTTTTGTTTAGTTACTCTCATGTACTTAGTTTCTTTTATTTCTGTATGCACTCATATTCTATAAAAATAAATGGTGAACTTTCTATATTTCTTATTGATTTCCTGGACTGATTATGTAACTTTCTGAGTCCACCAGAAAATTATTTTTCTATCTCTACACCACTTCCCCACATACTTTCTTCACCCCATCAGTGTTTTCTTCAAATTTTACATAGTCTTGTTCTTGTTTTCAATTACCTTCACTTCTTTCCTCATAACATGCTCAAATGTTTGCAAAGTATAAGAGTCAGTTGTTCAAAACTGAAATATATTCAGCTGTGTGATTCTTTCAGACTGTTTCTATGTAATTTTATTCTGTAATATGCATTCATTTTATCCACTTCAGAACTATAGAGTAATAATTTCCCATTCTAAATCCCCACCCACCCAATTACTCTTTACTCCTGGACCAAAGCAAAAAAAAAAAATTGCTAACAGCAATAATGCAATCAATAAGATTTTTATTGTTTCTTGTGTGCTTTTCTCAATCTTAATGCATTCACATCTTTAGGAGAGAAAATGTTGTTAGTAATGAATAATTCACATCCAGGCAGGTAGGGTAAAAACAGTAAGAACTTACCATTTTTACTATTTGCTTTTATCTTTACATTTCCCAAAAGATTTGAATTAATTTCTATTCTGCTATTTGGAATCCCAAAAGGAGACAGTTTCTTCTTTTTCTTTGTGTCAGGTGATCTTTCTGATGACTCAAAGAATTTCTCTGCTCCTTCATTCCTGCTACCTTCATGGGAGAACATATGCACATGTATATCACAAATTCTACTTTTCTATTTTGACATTTACTCATAACACTCTACTTAAAACTGCCTCACATTCAAGAAGTTTATCTACATGTTTAGTATTAATGAACCTAACTAATCAATTCTTCATTTATTTTTTATTTTTGGATTCCATAAAAGGTTGTAAATCTATAGCACATTAGTACCATGAGTGGGATAAGGGTTAGATAATCTGGAAACCCTGTTCTAGAGAAGGTTCAAGCCTCCACATTATGCAGAGTGGCAACGAAACTCATCTAGACAGACATTCATGCACATGAGTTGTGAACCACAACTAGTTTGTTGGAGGGTGAACATGCTGTCCATTCAGCTATCCAGGTTGGCATCTGATCCTTACTGTGCATTAATTTATCTTATAATTTAGACAGATCACATCTAGTATCTTTTAGTTCTGCTGAAACTTAGTGTTAGAATAATAGTTTTTAACTTTTAACTGTTTCCCTTGATAAGGATTCAAGGATACATACACAGCGTGCTTATTAAGTAATGGGATCGATTTTTTTTACAGATCAGCCCTTTGAATAAAAGTAACAAACATGTTTATAATTTTGACTGCTACAGTGTGTTATAATTGCAGGTGAAAATTTCGAGTCAGGTGATGTAGCAGTTTTCATGTGGCAACCTTTGAAGTAAGAGTGTGTCAGAAGTTGTGTCATGGAGCAAAGATCTGTGATAAAATTTTACTGAAAATTAGAAAAAAGTATACTCAGACCTAAAAAAAAGGTTTAACGGCAATCACTGTCTGTTTGAGCAATGCACAGGTGTTCTGCTGGTTTTCAATATTTAAAGAGTGGAGGGAGTCCCTGGAAGATGAACCATGTTGTGGGCGACTAGTTTCTGCATGCACAAATGAAAATGTGGTGAAAGCTAGGGAAACTGTTGTCCATAGCAGGCAAATAACTACTAGACTACTCGCTGTACAGCTTGGTGTCAGTAAGGAAACAGCCAAATTAATCTTAGAGATTAGCACTGGGGTTGCATGTTGTCAAAATTTCATCCATGCAACTGCTCAAGATTGTCATGTTTTGCAAAGAATTGTCACCAGTGATGAAGGTTGGTGTTTTCAGTTTGATCCAGAAACAAAACACCAAAGCATGAAATGTCTTCTCCCTGGCAGAAGAAAATCAGGTTGCAAAAATCACTTGTCAAGAAAATGGACATTGTTTTTTTGAAACTGCTGGAATTATCCATCATAAATTTGTTCCTAAGGGAACCACAGTGAATGGTCAGTATTATTTAGGAGTAATTTAAAGTCTGTACACCTGCATGCAAGGTGTCAGGAAAGAACTGTTCCAACAACCATTGGTTTCTGTTGTACAACAAGGTGCACATGTACTGTGCACTGCCTGTGAAGCAGTTTCTGGCTTCAAAGTCAATCTATATGATTGAACACCCCCGCTTCCCCCATTTGCCAGACTTTTTTCCTGTTCCCAAAGATGAAGTGTGCCTTGAAAAAGGAGTGCTTCAACAACATTGAGGACAATTATAATAATGGAATTAACTCACGTAAAATATTCTTTATTAGTAGAACTTTCGCCTGAGTATCACAGGCATCATTAGGACAAGTACAAAGGCTAATTAAACAATAATGGATATATTCACAAAGTGCCACCTAAGTAGCCAAGGTTAAATTTCCTAAATTATTTCCAAAAAAAAAAAAATAAATAAAATAAAATAAAATAAATAAATAAAAATTTATATATATATGTGTATACAATTAGCATTTGCTGCTTTTTAGAGTATTATCTCCGACAAAGGGGAAAGACGTAGACCATCAGATCTGCTTAAGTTAGGGGAGTGAAGTAACTCTTTGTAAAGCCATTCCATGAGGAACCGACTTTTGTGAATGACTTTTGTCTTTTTCCAGTGAACTATATGTCTATTGTTGATGGCATGCTCTGCAAGTCCAAACTGTTCAGGTTCAAGGTACTGAATATACGACTTATGTTCTTCTAACCGGATCAGATCACATCTTCCTATTTGTCCGAAATATGATAACCCACAAGAGCAGGGAATCTGATAGACACCTGGATAGCTGAAATGTGGGAGCTTGTCCTTTGGAGATGTGAGGAATGTAGACATTTTTTTGATGGGGCGAAAGGCAACACAAATATTTAGTGGTTTTAACACTTTAGCTATATGTTTGCTAATGCCTTGCACATAGGGGGGGAGGATAGGTATATGTGTTGTTTCTTCTGTATTTGAAGAGGATGCTGAAGCACGAGTACTTAAAGCTCTTTTTATGAAGGAATTCTTATAACCATTGGATAAGGAGGAGGAATTAATGTATTGTAATTCTTTTTGTAATAGTTATTCTGAAGAACAAAAGGACCTACCTTTTGACTGGGATGGTGATGTGATTCAGCATGGATGTACTGGCGTGTATGAGTCTCCTTCCTATCACAATCTATAGCAGTGTTTCCCAACCTATGGTCTGCAGACCCACCGGAGGTCCACTAGTAACTCAAAGGGGGGGGGGGGATTCTGCAGGATGGTTTATTTTCCTTAAGTTTTCACTGAACAACCTGTGTTTCTTTAGTTTTTGTGCAGTGAATTTTTATAATATTATACAAGTGTGTTTTTCTCGGAAACTTCTGATTTTCAATTTGTTCACGATCTTATTTAGATATGGATCAGTGGTTAAAGTGTGGATCATTGAAACGCAAGACAGCCGATAATCCGAGTGGATCTAGTGTTGTCAAAAATAGTACTAGTACAGATAAAGTTCGTTCCCTCAAAAAATCTCGCAAATATTGTCCATCCTATTTGCAAATGGGATTTTCAGTTCTGAATAAAGACGATGAAGACAGACCACAGTGTGTTCTTTGTTGTGAAGTGTTATCGAATGAATCTATGAAACCGTCAAAGTTGAAACGCCACCTTGAAACAAAACATGGCGAATCAGTTAATAAGCCAATAGAATATTTTCAAAATAAAAAACTGCAACTTTGTGGCTCACAGAATTTAGTTAAGGACATTAACTAAATTATGTTTTTTTATTAACTAAATTTTGTGTGTGGAACAAAAAATGAAAAGGCTGTTCTTGCCTGTTACGAAGTCGCCCTTCTGATCACTAGAAATGGACAATCCCCATACAATTGGGGAAGATTTAATTTTGCCTGCGACAAAAGCAATAACAAAGTACTTGCTTAGTGAAAAACATGTCAACGAGGTGTCTCTAATATCGTTATCTGACAATATTGTAAAAAGAAGAATCGACGAGATGGCTCAAAATGTGAAAGATATTTTGCTAGAACAGTTATGTCACAGTGAATATTTTGCACTGCAGTTGGATGAAAGCCATGATATTTCAAATAATGCTAATTTGCTAGCTTTTGTGCGATATGAACATGAAAATAAAGTTTTTGAAGACTTTTTGTTCTGTGAATCATTATCTCTTCATACAACTGCTGAAACCCTTTTCAAAGTTGTCAATGACTTCATAACTACAAATAAACTTCAATGGGAAAAATGTATAGGTATCAGCACATATGGTGCTCAGGCAATGTCGGGAATACATAAAGGTTTGGTCGCACATATCCAGAAAGTCCCACCTCTTGTGAAATGGACACACTGTTGTATACACTGCGAAGTACTAGCTACATGCCGTATGCCCTCCAAAATGAAAACCATTCTAAACAAGGCAGTAAAAATTGTTCAATTTTATTAAAGCCGTGACTCTTAACAGCCGATCATTTTCTGCACTTTGTAATGAAATGGGAAGTGATCACAAACACTCATTATTGCACTCAGAAATCAGTAAAGTCCAGACACGGTTGTTTGAGCTTCGTGACGAAGTAAGGTTGTTCCTCATAAACACAAATTTGAGTTAATAACACACTATTTAAATGATTTCACATTGGCTCTCATCTCTTGTTCACTTGGCAGACATTTTTAACATCTTGAATACTCTTAACTCGAGCCTTCAAGGTACATCTGTCACAGTGTTTTCTGTGCAAGACAAAATAGAAACAACAATCAAGAAGTTAAATTTGTGGTGCAACCGTATCAAGAAAGGAAAATACGATTCCTTTCACATGCTGAGTGATTTCATTGATTTTAGTGAACCCCCTTTCTAGTGATGTTGCTGAAAGTATGATTGAACATATGAGGTCATTGGCACTTAAACTACGTCTGTATTTTCCACTTTGTCCTGAAAAAAAAATGACTGGATGAAAATTCTCTATCTAGACTCGGAATATGAACTACCTTCTGTCGAAGGAGAACAACTTATCAAGCTGTCCTGTGATTCGATGTTCAAACTGCTGTTTCCTTCGTTACCGTTACTAGAGTTTTGGTTCCAAGCTAAGTCTGTTTACCCTGAAATTTCCAAAAGGGCTGTAAGATATCTGTTGCCATTTGCCACTACATATCTGTGCAAGACAACATTTTCTCATCTTGTATATATGAAAAACAAATACAGGAACAGAGTTAACGTGGAGCCAGATCTAAGTCTGAAATTATCCAGTTTTGAACCTGACATGCGAAAGTTAATGTCTGAAAAACAGCACCAGCCATCACATTAGGTGAGTGTTAAATTCATAATATTAGGCCTGATTGACATGTTCATATTCTTCCGAAAATCTCCATTTATAACAGTATTGCATTGTCATAAATGACACATTTAGTGTTGTAAAATTGTAATTTATTACTTCATCTTTATGATATATAAAATATAAAAAATTTCCATTTTGGATTTTATGGGGGCCGGAGTGAATTAACATTCGCTACAGGGGATCCGCGACATAAAAAAAGGTTGGGAAACAACACTGATCTATAGGAAGGAGACTCATACAGGCCAGTACATCCATGCTGAATCACATCACCATCCCAGTCAAAAGGCAGGTACTATAAAAACACTGGTTCATAGAGCCCACTCCTTTTGTTCTTCAAAATAACTATTACAAAAAGAATTACAATATATTAATTCCTCCTTCTTATCCAATGGTTATAAGAATTCCTTCATAAAAAGAGCTTTAAGTACTCGTGCTTCAGCATCCTCTTCAAATACAGAAGAAACAACACATATATTTATCCCCCCTATGTGCAAGGCATTAGCAAACGCATAGCTAAAGTGTTAAAACCACTAAATATTTGTGTTGCCTTTCGCCCCATCAGAAAAATGTCTACATTCCTCATGTCTCCAAAGGACAAGCTCCCACATCTCAGCTATCCAGGTGTCTATCAGATTCCCTGCTGTTTTGGGTTATCACATATTTCAGAAAAACAGGAAGATTTGCTCTGATCTGGTTAGAAGAACATAAGTCGGATATTGAGTACCTTCAACCTGAACAGTCTGGATTTGCAGAGCACGCCATCAACAATAGACATAGAGTTCATTGGAAAAAGACAAAAGTCGGTTCCTCATGGAACAGCTTTACATAGAAACATGTGAAACATTACTTCACTCCCCTTAACCTAAACAGATCTGATGGTCTACGTCTTTCCCCCTTGTGGGAGATAATACTCTATAAATAAGCAAATCTTTCCTAACTTTTGTAATTGTACACACATATATATAAAAATGTTTATTTATTTATTTAATTTAATTTTTTTTGGAAATAAATTTAGGAAATTTAACCTTAGCTACTTAGGTGGGGGCTTTGTGAATATATCACTTATTGTTTAATTAGCCTTTGTACTTAACCTGATGATGCCTGTGATACTCAGGCGAAAATTCTACTAATAAAGAATATTTTACGTGAGATAATTCTGTTATCATAATAGTAAGTAATATGTCTACTCACGGTATTTCCTTAGATATCTGAAACTTATCCAATGTGTGACCTAGATACTGAAGGAGATTCCCATTCGGGACTTCTACCATGCCTTCGATTACCTGTATGATTTGACAGATATAAATTTTTTATGGAGTTGGAGGGAGATTATTTTGGGTTATCACTATGGACTTTTTAAGTGCTACACCCGAAGCTATGAACTATTTAACACGTTCACTGTGTAATTGATAATTCCAAATATAGTTCTTTGTTTTGATATAATAATAGTAGTCTCATTACTTAACGGGCACACTATGTATATGAATGAAATATTTACTCTCAATAGTAACATGAAATGTTCAATAAAATATCCATGCCAATGTTGCAATAACTCAAAAATGCAAAAGCAACAGAGGTAATCCAGACCACACAACCTGTTATACACACCCACAGCATCTTGGAGTGCCTTATCACTCTCTCACTGTGAGAGAGTACTGCAAATATGTGATTATCTATTAGGACCAAATCCATTCTCAAATAGCTCCACATGCATAGTGGAAGGTTGGGTGTTATTGTGCTTGAGGATGAAACACCTCTTCCTTAGGAGCTCTTTACAGAATGCACGTTGCAGTTTCTTGAGCACCCACACATAATGAACTGTGTTAGTTTTCTCCCCTTTTGTGAGAAAATCAACCCATATGCCTAGAAGGCAGTTCACATGATCATAGCAGCAAAAGTTTTTTTTTTGAAGTATGAAGTAAAAGTGATCCGATGCCATTCCACACAGTTGTTTTGTTCTTCAAGAAAAGCTTCATTTGGGAGAAACCAGCTTTCAGCACCACTGAAAATTATCAGAGGGAAGTTAACACCTGTGGCAGTATGTTATTGAAGCAACTAAAATGATCCTCCATGCATGTCTCTCTGTGTTCATCTGCCAAGAAGAATAAAATCCCCACGCTTCCTGCTATGAAGCAATAGATATGCCATTAACCCACGGGTGTTATCATTTCATGCATGACAGTGCCTTATGTTAAAATGAGTTAAGATCACCCCCCATTTATTACAGAAAAAAGACCTAGTAGAGGTCTTTCTGAAATGTTTAGTTTATGCAAATAGATTTATATCGCAGCAGTTTTTAGCTCATCAGCACATGACTAATAAGCAATGCCTCTGTTTATCTTTAAAAAAATGATTTGCCTGCTTTCTGACATTGCTAGTGACCACACACACAAACAATGCAGTTGTCTACAGATGTAGGAAGAAGAAGAATTGTCTTCACAAAGAATTCCATCAATTATAGAGTTGATGTTGATTAAATTATAAGTCATTATAAGTCAATTGGCCACAGTGAATTTTGAGTGGATGTTTTGATGCATATGTACTAGCCTTGTGTTTCGCCATGTAATTAGATGTTACCACCACATAGTGGTGTATGTGAGGACATATTTTTTAAATGGGGTCAATGACCATTCCCGCATTGTGATTGTGGAGCTCAAAGACAAACTGTGGACCATATTGTGACTCAATGTTATCTCAGAGCACATTCAGGAGACAAATTGGACTTTTTAAGTGCTACACCTGAAGCTATGAACTATTTAACACATTTGCTGCCAACTATGAGTATACTCGTAGCTGGTATATGAGCCTCACAAGCCAACTACAAATATACTCATATGTTGATTACTGCCGGCTACGAGATTATTCATACTGACCTTGAAGAAGTGAAAGTGCTTGGTGTGCGGTAACAACTATGCCCAAGGAGCGTGGCAGCGAACGTGTTAACCAGTATGGATGTAACCTTTTAATTTAATTTAATTTTAATAAATAAATAAAAAACCACTAATATAAATTTAGTATTTATGATATTTTGGCACAATAACAGTACGCATTACTTTTGGTACAGCCCATGAGTTAACATGTCTGAATGCTGACTTTATGAAAGTCCGTCAGACTGGTATAAGAAGTTCATATTTTGCTTTTTTTTTGGTGGTGGTGGGGGGGGGGGGTTCCAGAAGTAACATATCTGGAAAATATGTTCTACAGAATTATTTTGGAATTAATTAAACAGTGATTAGTATGATGCAAACAAACTGCGACATCTCTATGGGAGGAGTTATACTGGAGGAAGTAGGGGAGACAAGAGATCTGGGGTTGATGATTGATAGAAACCTGAAGTTTAGGGGACATATTGCAAAGGTGGTGAAGGTAACACAGAGGATTGCTGCTATTATGAGAAGGACACTGACCTGCAGAGATAAGAGGGTTATCATTCCGTTGTATAAGTCTCTGATCAGAGCACACTTGGACTATTGTTCTCAGATTTGGTCCCCAGGATTTGAAGGGGATAAATTAACTGTGGAAAGGGTACAAAGGTGGATAACAAAGATGGTTTCAGGACTGTACAAGGATAGTTATGAGGATCGGCTGAGAGAATGTGGACTGCAGAGTTTGGTGGATAGAAGAAGGAGAGGTGATATGATTGAGACTTTTAAACTGTTGAGAGGTGGTTACAGGGTTGACACTGGGGAGTTCTTTCGCTTGGTTGATCAGCAGGAAGGAGTGATGACAAGAGGCCATCCCTGGAAGTTACGAAAGGAAACTGTGAGCAAGAGGGTAAGGAGTGGTTTCTTTGTGTGGAGGGTGGTTGAGCCGTGGAATGCATTGCCTGATGGAGTGGTGGGAGCGAGAACGGTCAGTGGGTTTAAGGAGTGGTATGATAAACTTTGTGTTTCTCAGGGGGGGACCTCCCCTCGATGAGTCTTGACAGACTTTATGTCTTAGAAAGGACCTCCCTCGATGAGTCTTTTGACTCCTTGGAGGCCTGAATAATAATAATAATAATAATAATAATAATTAAAAATCTAAATTTCATTTTAAAAATTAACATTAGAGTTGTTACAAATGCTAAATGATTAATCAGAGAAACACAGATTTCTGAAACAATTATCTTTGTGTAAAATTTAGTTTATTTCAATCAAGAAATGTTCTATATTATGATATAAGTTAAATAAAGATGAAAATGCAGCAAAATATTACTATATAATTACACACACACAAATAGAGAAAGAGAAAAATTACCATTTCTGTGAGAGTCATGTATTTTAATCCCCTCTGTCGGAAAATTGGAACAACTGGATTTACTTGTATCTTCTGATCTGTGATTAAACCCCTTGGTCTATAAGGTATATCATATACCAGCACATCTACTTTATCTTCCATAAGCACACCCATCTATATATTTTTGATATATATTTAAAAAAAAAAAAAAAAACAGTACTAGTTTAGAAATCAGACTTTAATTGTACATCACTAGCATTATGTTTAAATACAAAATGCCTGAGTTTATAATTAAAAAAAAAAAAAAAAAAAACTTTATTTGAAACAAAATTTGTACACCTGAATGAAATTTTAGTTCCATCTGGTACAATTTTTTCTAGTATTATGTACCAAACATGATCTCACTAATGTCATCTGAAAGAGAGAACCTTAAAATTAAAATTAGTGTTTGCCAGCATAATAGACATTAAGTTGCAATAGAAGAATGCGGTTTTTTAAATACACACATGTAAGAGGCTACAAAGCCTAACACAACAGTGATATGTAAGTGATTAAAGAGAGAGAGAGAGAGAGAGAGAGGAAGGGGGAGAGAGAAAGTATTTGTTAAATGTTAACAAGTTTCTTGAAAATCTGGGGGGGGGGGGTACTCACTGACAAACAAACTGAAGTAGACAGAATGAAAAGGAAAAGAAACTGGATCGATACATTTGGAACTGAACTACACATGGATATGGACCAGTGGCTACTTTGTTATAACATGATTAGAGGAAAGTGGAGGAATGGTAGCAGCCAGTTTCATGGAGCAAAGTAATGAAAGTACCTATTTTTTTAAAAAAACAAAGGCATAAATGTAAAAACAGAACACTTGTGAGAAAATGGCAGGAGAAAGTCTGTAATTGACGGGAAGTGGGGAGTGACTATTTCTCTCTTATCGATATAATCAAGAATTCATAGGAAAATTTTTGGTGCATCACCTACAATGAGTGATCAGATTCTCATCTCATCTTCCTTTTACCCTCTTTTACCTTATGGTGTCGAGGGTTTACTAATCATCGGACCACAAACCGTTCACAGGATAAGGTGGTCAAGCCCTATGCCCCGGTGTATCCTATGTCCTGTAGTGTTAAGTTCTCAAGGCCAGTTTGCCTGCTTTGCAGGATGAAAAACCCCAGGATAAACTGGGGGGGGGGGGGGACCCTACTGTCTATGCTCAAGACTGGTTAACGGCTGAGGAAGATCCTTCAGCTCCTCACATCACTGACGGGAATCGAACCTAGGACACTCCTTCCCCAGGCATATGGTTGCAAAGTGCACAGCCACTAGGCTAACCGCATGAGTGATCAGATTTGGGATGATTTATAAAGCGTTAGGAGTTCAGAAGGAGAGACGAAGAGTTCCAAATGAAAAGAATATCATGTTTTTCCATGTTTTTTGGAGGCTATGCATGTAATATTTATGTCAAGAAAAGCTAGATCTAAAAGTCAGCTGAAAAAAAGAAACCGATGTGAAATGGAAATCATAGTGTCCTTTTTTCAAGGTAACAAGAGAGGACTATGTTTTGATAGCAATGAAATTCCCTAGATTAGCCTCACTCCAAGAATGGTGAGGAACACCATGTAAATTATAACAGACAATAAATTATATGCTTATTTTATTCTTATTGCATGCAAGGTATCTTCACAACTTCTACTTTCTCATCCATCAATTGATGGGTTAAGTCCCCCTATATACAAATCTTTGCCATCTGGTTCTATCTCTTGCCATTTCTGTCATCTCTCTGAAGCTCGATAATTATGACCCTTCCTCTTTGGAGGAAAAGTCATAACCAAGTTCTTTTTTTGGCCTACCTCTTGATTGTCTTCCTCCAATGATTCCATTCAAGACTATATTTGGTAATCTTTGAAAGGACATTCCCTGGAGATGTCCAAACCATCTTAATTGCTGTTTAAGAATTATAGCTATGATATCTTCTCTATAGTTTAATTCGTGTTTCACTTGCTCATTTGTTGTGTGTTTTGACCAGTGAGTCTTATTTATTTTGCTTAAGCATTTCATTTCAAATTTCCTGATTTTCTGTATTTCTTTCTGATTGAGTCTCCATGTCTTGGTTCCTTACATAACTAAGTATAATAATGGTTTTATATAATAGTTTTAGTTACAGGCTTTTTGAAATGCTGTTATTTTTCCATATTTTCTTTAATTTATTCATATTAGACCATTCTTTGTTAAGTCTGTATTTTACTATTTCTGTGTTGTCAAAGTTGTGACTAATCAGACTGCTAAGATATGTGAATTGCTTTACTTGTTCAAGTATTGATTTTCTAAGTTTATTGAAATTTTTTCTTCATCTTTTCCTATTTTCATTGTTTTAGTTTTACTTAGATTGACATTCCAAGTTTTGCACTTTCATTTAAAATTTTTACTGTTTTTTTCCGATTGTTCTTTAGATTCTGCAAGAATAATGATATTGTCTGCATATTTAATGTGGTTGATATTTGTGCCATTTATTTGTAAACCTGGCTCTTCGGCTAAGGATATTTCTCGAAGCTCTTCGGCTAAGGATATTTATTTATTATCTATCTCGAAGAAATATTTGCATATTTCTTCGAGATAGATAATAAATAAATTTGGTGAGAGTGGGCAAATCTTCATGACTCCTTTTTCTACTTTGAATTTTTCTGTTCTTATTTCATTATGACAGTCGCTTTGGTATCTTTATAATAATTCGTAATACAGGTTTGTAGTTCTGAATCTAGCATAATAGATTTTAAGATGTTTAGCATTTTGTTCCTGTCAACAGAATCAAATGCTTGTTTGAAGTCAATAAAACTGCAGTATATAGGTAAATTGCATGCCCAGTACTTTTCAACCAGGCTATTTAATTAACTGTACAAATATGATCTATAGTAAACTTTCCAGTATGAATTTTGTAGCTATGACTTAATATTGTGTGTCTGTAATTTTCAGAGACCAATAACTTTGTTTATCTCCGTGAACTGGCATTATGATGCCTGTTTTCCAGTCATCTGGAATTTCACCAGTATATAGTATTTGGTCAAAACGTTCAAGCAGGAAACTGATGGCTACTATGCCACCATATTTCCACAATTCAGTAGGAAGTTCATCACAACAAGGTTCATTAGACAAGTTAATTTGGTTTATGGCATTTAAAATTTCTTCTTTTATTATTATTTTTTCTTTTTCTGTCTCTTTGTGTTCATGATCAAATGCCTTAGAAATACTGAGAGCAACCACAAATTTCTCCAAATCTCACAACCAGTCTACTGGTATATAAAGGCCGATGACCACATCAACTGCCTTAGCGTGCCATCAGGCAAAGCACACTTCCTTTCAGATAAATATATTGTATACATTATGAAAAAGAGTCACTACCCAATGATCTTTGTTAGGTCTACTCAGTGAAGACTAGACTCGGGAAGATATCTGTACATAAATAAATTTAGTTTAATCCTTTATCCAAGTGTAAGCAAACAAAGTTTGCACCTAAAGTATCTTCAGCACTAAGGCAACTCATGGTAAAGGTGGACCAAGCTCTCATCACTCCTTGTCTTAGCATCTCCCTTGTGGACATGTATAATGCTATGAATTAAGGGAAGGGCCACTACCCCGACCTTTATTGAGGTCTCATCAGTGGGAGCCAGACCTAGAGGTGGTGATACCAAGGTGGAAGCAATGGAGAAGTCATATTTACCTATATGCAAACTTTATTTGCTTACACTTGGATAAAGGATTAAACTAAATTTATTATAGTTTAACCAAGTGGGAAAAAAAACTTCCAATATCTGTACATTAAGGCTTAAGTGATGGGAGGACATCTTGTTAGAAGTTTAATGGCGTATTGACAGCTCTAGGAAAGGATTAAGAACTAATTTTAATGCTTCCAATATTTCATCTCAGTCACTGAGACATCCTCAGGGAGTACAAATAGCATTTGTAACACACACACACACACACACACACACACACACACACACACACACACACACACACACACACACACACACACCAAAAAAAAGTACTAAATGAAAAACGTGGGTGAATCTATAGTTCTATCTAGATACAACTATAGAGTATACATAGATGATGTGTTCTCAATTTGGCCTCATGGCCCAGACACATTAGAGTCCTTCCTCAATCACCTTAACAGTCTATATTCAAGAATCCAGT
Organism: Typopeltis vanoorti; assembly: GCF_054136105.1. Lineage (NCBI taxonomy): Eukaryota > Metazoa > Arthropoda > Arachnida > Uropygi > Thelyphonidae > Typopeltis > Typopeltis vanoorti. The sequence goes on from NC_143565.1 coordinate 52,315,784, forward strand.
TTACATTACAATGGAAAAGGAAAATAACAATAGTTTACCCTTCCTAGACACCTCAGTAACATGTCTTCCAAATGGTAACTTTTCCTTCACTGTATAAACCTCCAACATGATGACTCAGGAAGTCAGTGAAGGAAAATCAATGCAGAAGTCATATACTTTTGCTATACAAGTAGCAAAATGGTGTATCACCATATTTTTAAAATATTCTATAGACAAGAAATCATACGCTTATCTATTATATGTAACAGGGGTGGCCACAATGTGGCTCGTGTCCACGGCTCTTCACGATCTATCAGGAAAAAATAAACAAAAACAAAAGAGGAGACAACAAAAAGAGAAACAAAATTAAAAAAAAAGAGAAGAGAGAGAGAAAAAAAACAGGGTTAATAAAAATTACTGCAATAATAAATTCGAAACATTAAATGAAGTTTACTTTGAACAATTCGAATAATTTTAAAGTCGAAACAATAATTTTAGTTACTTATTTACTAGAAGAGGCCTTCCTTGTATCCATTTTCTTAGTAAGCTCCTTAAAATTAGGTGTATAATTAGTCAAAGCAGTTCTTACAAGCTCGTTACAAACCTCACCATGTGCACACTCACTTACTCCCATACCACAGCATTAGTCAAAGGTTGTGGCTCTTCTAAGTCTTACCAGAATTATTTTGGCTCCAAAGGGATGCATAGTTGGCCACCCATGATATATAATTTACTTAATAACTGAACAAAAAAACAGTAGTGGGTTTTTTGTTTTACACCATCACCAATGTCTTATGCATGATTGTAAGACATTGGTTATGGAAGATCTTGAAGCCTGAATGATTTGAGTACTGTCATCAGCAAAACTATGGATAGGATTTGAGGTTAGAAGGAAGATCACCAGTATAATAAAGGAAGAACATGGGCAAGAGTGCAAATTCCTGGATTACTTCAGCACTGATAAAAAATCTGATTAGAGGAAATCATTCACCAAAACATGCATGAACAACCAGAGAGAGAGAAAACTGGCAATCCAATCACAAATGGAAATAGGAGACCATAAGATGGTTTGGCAAGATCTCTTTTGCTAAGGTATTTGGTCACACATGACCAAATATAAGGTATTTCTAAATCTAAGGCATTTCTGTCATGCTCAGAAATATCTTAGAAATATTGAGAGCAACTACAAGTTTCTCCAAATCTTCCCAAGACTTGTGTCAAAAGATGAACAGCAATGCCAAGCAGATCTGATATGGAATAAAAATAGCAGAATCTACAATGCTGATCACTAATTAACTGATTAATTGTTCCTTAGAAACGAAACATGGATAAGGTTACTGTCAGAGTTGTCAAGTGGAATACTAACATCAATGCATTCAGAGGGAGAATTGGTTAAGAAAAGGTGCAGGGTGTTCAGAGCATGATGAGGATTATCTAGTATTTTGGTAGATTGGTACAATTTGTGTCAGATGATTACTGACAACAAACAATTCTACTTCTCTTCCAGCTCAATCTGCAAAGTCAGTGAAAGGGAAAACTAATGAATTCCAGATGCTGAAATCTCCAAAAAGATTACATCACTGAGTAATTAAGACTATGAGATCAACTTTCAGAATTAACTACCTTACCGGCCATTATGGATCAAATACGCATCCTCGTACGCTAAGTATCCATCATATATTCAATGTAATATCAATGGTATTACAATTTTAATATGCACTTCACATCCATGATAACTTTGACGTCTATAGATGTCTTGGCCGGTAGTGTGGTTAAATAATCAAAAAAGTCAGCACAGTCATCAGAATTATGAGAATGATAAAGTGATAAAGGCAGAAAATAAAGGAGGGGAAAAAAAAAATGAGAGAAGGAAATCTTGAGCCAAAGCAGATCAAATAAAAGGACTTCTTAGTTTGAAAGCGCATAGGTTATCAAACAAGACAAAGCACATTTTGCTCTTCTTATGGAAGGCAGCAATGTGGAAAGTTCAGGTGAGTACAAAATCAGTGTACTCATATTGTATGAGTACTTCAGCCTCATTACGTAGTACACTGTATAATGAGGCTAAAGCATGTCAACTAAGAGTAAGCCTAAATTACTAAATAGTGTCCCCTAGTGTGCTGAAATGGCTCTCCTTGGCCAAAGCATAGGCTGAAGTATGGAGGATGAGAGCTTCCCAAATTTGGGATAGTTCCATGCAACCAAATTTGTTGAGGTTTTGGTAGTTTTTTTGTTTTTTTTTCCCCTTAAATGGAGGAAGCAGATTCAATGGGTAGTCTCTTGTATTTATATTTGCTGCGATGGAGTAGAGTAGCCTTCTTCCAGCATATCCTGTTGCAGGTGTCCAAAATATGGTCATTAAGTCCTGAATGGATGTAGTGGTGGAAAGGAGATAGTCCTTATGTTCAGCAATGCTAGCTATCCTGCCCATTTGGCCATAGTAAGATCTTCAAAACTACAAGGAACCTGGTAAACAACTGGCAAGTCTATGGACTAGGGTGAATAAGTGATGCCAATTTTTTTATGTGGTCTACAAGTGATTGATGGTGTGTTTTTTTAGGATTTTAGATTTTAATATTTTTTGGATATGGTGGGAATTGTAGCCATTGGCTAAAAAGGTTTTGTAAATGTGTCTAAGTTGAGTGGAGAGGGCACTGTTATCTGAACTAATTAATTTAGCTGTTTATATAGTTTTAATAATTCCACATGGATGGAGGCAGGGGTAAGACTGTGAATTATCTACCAATGTGCGTCGGTTTTCTGTACAGTTTCCTTAAAAAGGTCGCCTCCTGACTTGTTGAAATTACTAATAAACTAAAACCATACAATTCTAGACCTTCCCCCAATATACAGGCAATCAAAAATCCAAACACAGAATGTGTCATTGCACTGAATTACAGATCACTGCTTCTCCCACATACAACTTAACCAGACATTTAGCAAAGCACTTTCCCAGTATGCTGGCAACACCAACTCCCTTCACACACACACACACACACACACACACACACACACACACACACACACACACACACACACACACACAAAAAAAAAACTTAGTCCACTTTAAAGCCAGTACATAAAAACCTCACTCTACAGCACGCTGACATTATGGTCAGTTCTGATGTCTCCTCTCTGTTCACCAATATCCCACTTAAAGACTACAACTTATTCAAGCTGAATCTCCTACTGCTATCCCAGTCCTGTAAGTTCACACTATGAACTTGAGCTATTTCCTTAGGCCAGGAAAATTCTACAAACAAATGGGGGGGGGGGGAGGTACAGCCATGGGCTCCACTTTCTTTCACCCTGGCTAACTGCTGCATGGAGACTGAAGAGAAAGTCAAGCTCTGTCGCACATAGACCTACTTTTTGACTATACTTTGTTTATTATGATGTGTTCTCCATTTGGCCACACGATCTGGATGCTTTCAACATTTTTAACATATATAAACAATCAACACCCTAGGATCCAGTTCATCATCCTGTATATCTGGGGCGCATAGCTAAAATTCTAAAAAAAATACACCATTACAACCACTTACAGACCATACAAAAAATTGGCATCCCTTATCCATCCCACCAAAAATTAGCCCTAGTCCCTAGACCTGACAGGTGTTTACCAAGTCCTTTGCAATTATGACTATCTTACTATGGTCAAACATGCAGGATACCAACATTGCTGGACATATAATGGTGGAAACAGATATAAGCTGTTTCCATGACTACAGCCACTCAGGACTTGATGACCATGCTTTGGAAAACTACCACAGGATACACTGGAGGAAGGACACTATCTACTGTAGCCAGTGGCGTAGCTAGAGCTGTTGCTGCCCGGAGCAGTCTCTGAGTTTGCCGCCCCTCTCAATACATAAAAATATTAAACGACGTATAGGGAAATAAATTAAAACATTATCTTTATTTTTGAGGCAAAACTTTAATTTCAACATTCTAAAATGTTATTTTTTTTGCTTTTCTGCTAGCAAAATCGTCAATGACATTGGCGAAGTCTATTTCATAGTAATGTAGGTAATTCTTAATCAAATTTGATTTAGAAAAACTCCTCTCACAACTAGCAACACTTACAGCAATTGTGAGGATAATTCGCAGTAGTATTACAATATTTGGAACAAAGTTCTTGAGCCTGTATTTTAGAATTAACTGAATTCAGTTAATTCTAAAATACAGAATTTAGAATTTAGAATCAAAAAGGTTCAAAGCGCCGCCCGGGGCAGACGCTTACGGCAGTGTTGCAATCCATTCCACTCATTCACCATCTTCAAGTGAAAAACTTAGTCCTCACAACCTTGCTAGCCATTCTTTTATTCAATTTCCAGGATGACCTCTTGTTCTGTATCATATCCCTCTTTTTTTTTTTTTTTATCTAGGAACCAATTTCTATAACCTGCAAATACTCAATCTATCATCATAGGAAGCATTACAGACCACTTACCATGTTGGTCACTGACTGGTCACCATATTGGTCACACATTGGCCACTTAATTATACCCAAGAAACCAAGGTAATTAGACCTGTGCAGAGTAATCCAAATATGACTATATTAAGCCTTATAAAGAGGGATGCTTCTAAGTGTATCCTTCAATCAACAAGTAATTCTATGGAGCTACCTTGGAAACTTCCAATATATACCCTTTGAACTACTTCCTATCCGCCAACACTTCTTAGCTTCATCAATGTCCTGGAATATAGTTTCATCAATGTGTATTGCATTGATGGAACTTTTCACTCCACAGTGCACAACTTTACACTTTCTATATTAAATGAGCATCCATTATCTTTAGCACATACTGTCAATCTATTTAAATCATCCTGCAAGTTCTCTCTACATTTTCTTCAATTAAATATTATGCTATCCAATTTTTCATCATAAGCAAACAAATGAATATCTCCCTCCAAATCATTTCCTACATCGTTTATGTACAAATGAAACAGCAGCACAGAGACTTGTAGTACTAGTGACATTGCTAGTAATATGCTTTCTTCTAGATTCTACTTGTTATTTGTCCATCAGCCATGTGTATATATATATCCACATCACGAGCATCATGTCTATCCTCCATATTTGAGCATTTCTGGTTGTATGTCATTACTCCAGCTATCTTTCCATGTTTCAGATTTTTGATAGCTTTTTCTCCCTCAAGTATTGATATGCACTCCTTTATTCATTCCTGTTGAATATTTTCTGCTACTGATTTTCTTTCTACTATGATTTTCTTTCTTAGTTTGAAGGATATCCTTCAAACTAAGAAAGAAAAATTTCATATCCAAATTTCAGAGACTAAAAGATTGACAAAACCAACGGACATATTCAAATTTCTCCACAGTGAACGTAAACAACCAACCAGAAGCAAGAAGCAACAGGAGTCACCAATCGCCAGCAGGTAACAATAATGTAGTCAATCTATCCACCCACGCCTTAAACAAAGATGAACTCTTGCTACTCAGCAATGGTCTAAATTTTGCTGTTGCACCCAGATCGATGAACAAACTGGATTTTATTTGTAATATTGAAAGAGGCTTAAGGTTCATCCCAAATAACATAGCAGACAAAATACATTTAGAAACTGCCAACATTTTAAATATAAATCATAAAAAAACAATAACAAGTAACTTAACAAAACCTAAATTAACACCGGTGAAATCATTAAAATTAAATCCGAACATCGTAATTACTAGAGCTGATAAAGGATGTGCCACTGTGATTCTAAACTGAACCACTTATTTAGAAAAAATGAATCTGCTAGTCTTGGACAATAGTACATACCAATGTGTTAACTACAACCCAACCAACAGAATAAAAAAAGAAAACAGAGAAACTACTTAAATCTATTACTACATGGCACTTCCACACTATGCTCGTTCCCTGAGAATTTACGGTCTACCAAAAATACACAAACAAAACACACCACTCTGGCCGATAGTTGAAGGTATAGATAGCCAGAATTATTACCTAGCCAAGAAATTAGCAGCAACATTCAAGGAGTTGGTAGGTCATTCCCCCTCCTATATCAGAAACCCACAACACTTCATAAACATAATCAAAGACATTACATTAGAAAAAGATGATTTATTAATCAGTTTTGACATCTCTGCCCTCTTTAAAAATGTCCCAATCAATGACACAATACTCCTTTTACAGAACAAATTCCCTCCAGATATTATTATTATTATGTGACACCTCCAGGGAGTCCAAAGACTCATCGAGGGAGAGTGTGCCAACAGCATCAAACGATTGATCCCCTTCCAACTACTAACCACGCTCAAACTTACTTAACTTTTTGCATGAGCCATTAGTAGCACAGGCGCTAATGGCTCGCGCTAATATCACGGCAATCTTTGTGCATGTATTACGTTCTAGTCATTTTGTTTGGCAAAATGCTTTCTACCTACAAAAGAAGGCACAGCCATAGGCTTGCCATTATCCCCGTTAATGCTAACTTTTATATGGAACATTTTGAGCAACATGCTCAAATTCCTCTTCTTTAAAACTCAAAGTCTGGCTTAGATACATTGACGATGTTTTCGCGATCTGGTCCCATGCTGCCAGACACTTTCCTTAGCCACCTAAACAAACAACACAAAAGCATACAGTTCACAACTGAGATTGAAAAACAGAACACACTTCCATTTCTAGATACGCTGCCAGAAAGAAGATGTCACACATCTTCTTTCTGGCAGCCTTTCCTTCACTGTGTACCGGAAACTGACACATACTGGCCAATATATACACAAACTCCTACCACCACCCAACACAAAAACTAGGTGTCATTAATACTCTAAAAAAACAGGACTTTGAAGATCTGCTTCAATGAACAAGCTCTGAAAAATGAATTTAAAGTTATCAGCAATACTTTTCTAAAAAATGGTTACAGTCAAAACACTATTAACAAAATTCTCTACAAGACCTCAATAAAAAAAAAAAGATAAATCAGACTACAATAAAACTATAACCATTCCTTACATTAAAGGGACATCAGATAAAATAAACAGAATACTACCTCAAAGCCACCTTTAAACCTCCTGCAAAATAAAAAAGCTTACTCAACTCATCCAAAGACCCACTCCCTCTGCTGGCCCACCCTGGAGTATACCGTATTTATTGCACCTGTAATCTACCATATATAGGGGAAACAGGACGCACAATTCCTATCAGACAAAAGGAACATAAACGACACATTAAATATAATAACTATGGTGAAGATGGCCTTTCTGATCATGCCCTGAACACTTTACATAGAGTTGACTGGAAAAGCACCAGTTGTTTACATCACACCAAAACATGGCATGAATGCAAATTTAAGGAATCCTGTGAGATTCTTATCAACATGAACAATAACGATGGTCTAAAAATCCCACGCATATGGAAGGCACATATTCTACCCTTGGAATCTTTCTTTCTAAGAGTTAACTATAAACAGGACTGTAGGTAATCCAGAATCTTAAATCTAAAATAACAATTGTAATGTTAAAAATAGGACATAATTGTTATTGAAAGAAAACTATCTATAAGAAAGAATGTTTTCCTCATGTTAACTGAAATAATTTAGCTTTGATGTGTTTCTAAATAATTAATTAATTTGTAATTTTTTTTCACTAGAGGTCATGCCAATAGAATAACTAGTGATCAAATCATTGTTTCTTTAGCTTACTGTGTGTAATGTAACTCAGTTTGTCCTTGTATATTTGTATATACTCCAGATGATGATTTTAATAAAAGATCGAAACGTCAGAAAATTAAAAGAGTTATCTATAACATGGCTGTAAAGTCCATAATTTCGAAAATGAGAGAAGTATCATGTTCACATAATTGGCATTATCAAAAAACAGGTGAGATCTTTTGAAATAACAATTATAAAATGTTATATTCCAGCAATAAGGAGTACTACAGAATTTAACACTAAAGAATGAAGATAACTTTTTTGAAATGGCAGGCAATTTTAAGTAGGCAAGCATCAAAATAGATTTGCAATGACTTATTCATTGCCTGAGATCTCACAGAAGGTTCTACTAGAACCTGCTAGAAGAATTTTCCTAAATCAGAAAAGGCAACTAATATAAAGAAAAAAGAAAAAAACTGGTCCTTGTTGGAGACCTAAACACCAGAGCAGGAAATTAATACCATATATGTTTTAGTAAATTCTGGAGAAAACAGCAAGCTAATAATAAAGGTAAGCACCATCTAGATTTATGTTCATGACATGAACTAGCCAAGAGTAATACTATGTTCCAACATAAAGATGTGCATAAATTTACACGGAGAGAAGACAAAAGAAATAAGAAAACTCTCACAAACTGTGTTATTGTTGATAGTGGTATCTTCACATTGATTTATGACACAAGAGTATTTGAAACAGAAAGTGATCACCATTTCATTTTCAGCAGAATGAAACAACATCATGCAAGTGGAGGAGCTTTCAGAAGAGAACTGAACATTCAGGCATACAAATATGACCATTATCATTATCAATTTCCTGATATGCATCCTCAAGAAGTGTACAGGATACTATGACAATACTACATGATTAAGTTTACATTATTACTACTGTTCTGTCAACAATTTCTCTACAAATTCATCTCGCTTGTCAACACCCAGATTGTCAAACCTTATATTTCTATCTTCAAGTGCAATTCTGACTATATCAATCCACATAGATCATGGTCTTCCTCTGGATCTTTCCATTTAAGTCACCATAACCTTAGATTACCTCTGATTATACATTCTTAAATGTCAACACTATCAAGTTCCTTCATTATATCTTCATTTTTAATATGATTTTACCATAAATGCAATCTGTTCACTTTCTAATTTTTCCCAGAACTCTCTCAAAATGGCCTCTAGTCTTTGATCAACTATATTATTTATTTGCACTAACCAAAGTCTCAGATACATAAGTAGTTTGAACACAATCTTATAAACTTCTAGTTTAATGTTGTGGCTAATTTTTCTCTCTTAATCCATAAAAATTTATTCAACTGGCTCCCCACAATATCAGCTTTGCTTATTCTGTTGTCCATTTATATATTTAAATAATAAAGTAACATGTAAAAACCACAGTGAAATCTTTAATTAGTAAAAGGACAGATATTTCGTACTAAAATTAATAGTACATCTTCAGTGTCTGTAACAGTAATAGGAATGGAATACAGGCAAACGTTAGGTGGATCACCTATTAAAATACAATTGTTACCGCAAGCTAGGAAATAATAGAAATAACAAATTTAAATCTATTAAGATAAATGGTTTTTTACATAAGATAAAAGTCTCCCAGATCTTTGAGAGATACATACAGTCATTTCTATTTAAATTCGATCTGTGTAAGATAGTTTCACAATCTATGGAGTAGAACTGCTTTATCCCACTGGACACTATGAGTAGAGTCAATACTTGCTGTGCCAGACCAGACTTCAGAGGTTTGTTATAATCAATATAATATTGATGTTCTTTTATTCTTATTTACAAAGAACGACCAGTTTGTCCAAAATAAGAGACATTGCATTCGCAAGGTATTTGGTAAACACCAGCCAAAGATAGAAAAGACAGTTTATCCTTGGTAGAAGGTAATAAAGAAGAAATTTTGTTGATAGGAATATATGTCGGAATCAGTTGATACTTTTTCAGAATTCTACCTATAGGTTCTGAGATTTCTGGAATGTATGGAATAGGAACTCTGCAGACCGTTGAAGAAACTGTAGGTGTTGGAACATAAGAGTCAAGTATCTGTTGGATTTGATTGGAGTTGTAATATTATTGGGAAAGAGCAAACTTTATGTGCTCCATGAATTAGAGATTTAAGAATGCCAAATTTTTGAGACATGTGGTGCACAGACTTTTTGTGAATGTATCTGCCAGTAAAAGTGGGTTTTCAAAAGACACTTGTAGATAAGGTACCAGAAGATGTTCTAGTAAGGAGGATGTCCAAAAATGGTAAAGTACCAGAGATTTCTCTTTCCATAGTGAATTGGATGCATGGGTGAAGGTCATTTATCCATTGTAGAAAAGTGGAAAGTTCATCTTCAGTGTGTGTGGCCAAACAGCGAAAACATTATCGACGTAAAGGTACCAAATAGATGGTTGAGGATGAATGGATGAGAACATAGTATCTTCGAATTGTTTCAAATAGTAGTTTGCCAAAGGTGGAGAAAGAGGGCTACCCATGGCAGTACCTTCAATTTCTTTATAGATTTTGTTTTTCCAACTGAAATAACCTGAGTGGATGACATATTCGAATATACTTGCGATATCTGGAGGGTAATCTTCATATAATGAATTGAGTGTGTCAGTTAATGGGATATTGGTGAACAGAGAAATGATGTCAAAACTGATTAATATTTCAGAATCTGTAATTTTTATATCCTTGATTTTCGACCTATCGTAAATTGCATCGACTCTCCAACTTATCGGATTGCAAAAGTATTATCACGTTCCTTAAGTGTTCTCACTGGTCATTCCAGATCCTATATAAAAAACTCAACAGATTTTCTTGAAAAAATCAAGGATATAAAATTACAGATTCTGAAATATTAGTCAGTTTTGACATCATTTGTCTGTTCACCAATATCCCATTAACCGACACAGTCAATTCATTATATGAAGATTATCCTCCAGATATCGCAAGGATATTTAAATACGTCATCCACTCAGGTTATTTCAGTTGGAAAAACAAAATCTATAAACAAATGAAGGTACTGCCATGGGTAGCCCTCTGTCTCCACCTTTGGCAAATCACTATTTGAAACAATTCGAAGATACTATGTTCTCATCCATTCATCCTCATCCATCTCTTTGGTTGAGGATGAATCTGCATCCAATTCACTATGGAAAAAGAAATCTCTGGTACATTACCATTTTTGAACATCCTCCTTACTAGAACATCTTCTGGTACCTTATCTACAAGCGTCTTTCAAAACCCACTTTTACCTGGCAGATACGTTGACAAAAAGTCTATGCACCACGTCTCAAAAATTTGGCATTCTTAAATCTCTAATTCATAGAGCACATAAAGTTTGCTTTTCCCCAATAATGTTACAACAAGAACTTTCCATCATTAAAAAGTTAATGGAATCAAATGATTACAACTCCAATCAATTCCAACAGATACTTGACTCTTATGTTCCAACACCTACAGTTTCTTCAACGGTCTGCAGAGTTCCTATTCCGTACATTCCAGGAAAATCAGAACCTTTAGGTAGAATTCTGAAAAAGTATCAACTGATTCCAACATATATTCCTATCAACAAAATTTCTTCTTCATTACCTTCTACCAAGGATAAACTGTCTTCTCTATCTTTGGATGGTGTTTACCAAGTACCTTGCGAATGCGATGTCTCTTATTTTGGACAAACTGGTTGTTCTTTGGAAAAAAGAATAAAAGAACATCAATATTATATTGATTATAACAAACCTCTGAAGTCTGGTCTGGCACAGCACTGAGTATTGACTCTACTCATAGTGTCCAGTGGGATAAAGCAGTTCTACTCCATAGATGCAGATTCAAATATGAACGCTTATTCAAAGAAAGTTGTGAAACTATCTTACACTGACAGAATTTAAATAGAAATGACTGTATGTAGCTCTCAAAGATCTGGGAGACTTTTATCTTATGTAAAAACCCATTTATCTTAATATATTAAATTTGTCATCATCATCAAATTCTTGCCATGTACCCTCAAGGGGTGTACAGGATATGATAGTACTACATGAAATATTTACATCATTACTAACTTCCTATCTACAATTTTGCTACAGATCAGTCTGTTACTTATCAAGACTCCAATATTATCAGATCTTATATTTCTGTCGTCTAAGGCACTTTGTACCCTATCAAACCACCTATATCTTGGTCTTCCTCTGGGTCGTTTTCCTGCCAACTTGGCAGAGAACACTTGTTTTGCCAATCTTTCCTCACCCATTCTGTTTAAATGACCATACCACCTGAGATTAGCTCAGCTAATGCATCCCTGGATGCTGACAATGTCAAGTTCTTTCCTAATATCCTCGTTTTTAGCTTTCTTACATTTGTTTCTGTATTCTCTAAGAGCACAAGCTGACTTATTTGCCAGGAACTTTTGATAGGCTTTCTTCTTTTCCTTCACTGCCTCTTTAACTTCCTGTGTCCACCATGGAGTTCTGATTTTTCTATCCTTGCAGGAAACCTCACCACATGCCTCTCTGGCAATCAGGGTTTTCTTGAAGGTTTGCCACTGAATCTCCAAGGTTTGGTTCTTGTTCTCAAACTCTTTCATTTTTTTTTCAATAATCTTTGTGTATTTCAGTCTATAGTTCACATCTGAGAACTGCTCAACTTTTATTCGCTTTAAAACTTTCTTACATGTCATTCTTTTCGATATGAAATTTAATTTTATCCTGCTCAAGACTAAATAGTGATCGCTTCCAATTTCAAATCCTCTGTACACTCTGGTGTCATGAAGTGGCACAATCTTGCCCTCCTTAGGAACTTGAACCAGTGCAAGACTCATATTAAAAAAATATGTCAAGGCTGGCTTCAACTCCCTGGCACATTCCTTCAATATAAGAGGCGATATATTATCAAGTTTTCATTTCACACCTACCTTATTTAACCTTCTCACCCTTGGAATACATTTAGACACTGCCTTTACTAGATAGTTTTTAAAAATCCCCAAAGCTGCATTGATTTTTAAAACTTTCTTACATGTGTGAAATTCAATTTTATCCTGCTAAAGACTAAATGGCCGTCTCTTCCAATTTCAAATCTTCTGATATACTCTAGTGTAATGCACCAGTGGGAAAACATCACTATCAACTATAACATAGTCAATGAGACTTTTCTTATTCCTAGCCTCTTCTCTCCATGTGAATTTGTGCACATTTTTATGTTGGAACATGGTGTTAGTAATAACCAGTCCATGTCCTGAGCTAATAATAATGGCAAATATTTGCCATTATTATTAGCTTTGCTCTTTTCTCCAAATTTTTCCAATATATTTTTGTATGTCTGACAATCATTTCCTACTCTGCTATTTAGATCCCCAACAAGGACCAACTTTTCCTTTTTCATTGTGTCAGATGCTTTCTCTAAAGCATTAAAAAATTCCTCCACTTCTACCTTAGTAGAACCTTCTGTGGGACCATAGGCACAAATAAGTCTCATTGTCCAGTCCCTCATTCTAATATTTGCCTACATCACTCTACTCGAGACTGCCTGCCATTCAAGAAGATTAGCCTCGTATTTAGTGTTGAATACAATGGCTACTCCTTCTTTTCCTTGATTGTCATTGCCTGAATATAACATTTTGTATTTAAGATTAAATTTGTTATTTCTATTATTTCCTAGCACGCGGTAACAATTGTATTTTAATAGGTGATCCACCGAATGTTTGCCTGTATTCCATTCCTATTACTGTTACAGACATGAAGATGTACTATTAATTTTAATACGAAATATCTGTCCTTTTGCTAATTAAAGATTTTACTGTGGTTTTTATGTGTTACTTTATTATTTAATTACTGTGCCACAGGTTCCACTAAAAATCATTTACATATTTAATTTGCTATCTTTACTAAATATCGTGCCAAAATTGCTGAAATATTTTACCTATTCTACAGGTTTTTCCAGTGAGATTACAGTTCATGTTTTCTTGTTCCTGACTATTTTCATAGTCTTGGTTGATTTAATTTAGTTTATTTAGCTTATTCAGTTTAGTTAGAGAATCCTGGAAACTTGCACTGGATGTGTTTAGGAATACATCAGCATCATCTATATAAATGAAAGAGCTAAGTTCGATATCTCCAATCAGAATTAATACTATCTTGTTTCCTAATATGATTCGTATAGATAAGTGGAGATAGTGTGCATCCCTGTTCTACAGCTGATTTTACATCAAACCATCTTCCTGTATTTCCTTCAATTCTAATTACTGACTAACACCTCAAATATAGACAATGCATTGCTAGATATAATTATCATTTATACCATATAAAGGTACTATGTTTTTACCAGCATTAAGAACCAAATTCACCTTTCCAACAGAACTCTACTTGGAACTGCCTGCTAATCAAGATTATCTGTTTGGTGTTGAATGCTTCTTCCTTTCCCTAATCATTATTGCCCAAATATAACATCCTGCATTTATTTTTTTAGCAGGATCTTACTGTTTCAGTTTTTGTCTCATTAACATGAATTATTTCCTAGTAACACTGCTCTAGTTCTTCTGAAGTTTGATTTCTTTTCATTAATACTTCTTATATTGACAGTGTATCTTCAAATCTACTAATATCGAGTTTCTTTCAGTAGATGACTTTCCACCGTTCACCTTGGTTCAATCAGAGAGTGGGAGAGAGGCTTATTTAACTTGGATGATGCCCAGCTATCATGAAATTTCATGATGTGATATCATCATGTTTGTTTCTAGTTTAAGCTGATGTAGAATACAATTTAGTTAGCTAAGTCACAGTTACCAGCCCAATCTTGTTTGTTCAGTATCTAGTAGACACCTACTAGCATGAAGAACTATGTGGAGGCAAGCATTTGACATTAAGTCAGGAAGCTGCTCAGTTCTTTGCATTCCATAAATGTTATGTAGCTCTTTTCTAGTTATCTAGTGTTGGCCCTTAAGTAGTTCCTATATAATATACAAATATTATTGATATAAAAATGCAACTGTTTGAAAACTATAATCAAACCTTGGAGATTCTAAAAAACACATTAACTGATTTTGCCAGAGAGGCATGTGGTGAAGTTGTCTGCAAGGATAGAAAAATCAGAACTCCATAGAAATTGTAAGAAGGTAAAGTTGCAGTCATGGAAAAGAAGAAAATCACATTAAAAATTTATATCAAGTAAAACAACATGTTCTCTGAGAAAGAGTACAGAGAAACTATAAGAATGTGAAGCAATGTGTAAAACTAGAAACAACAGTCATGGGAAGAACTCTGGTAAGAATAGAGAGGGTAAATATCAAGAAAGTCAAAAATATTCTGGAAGCTACCGAGGTGGCAAAATGGAGAAAAGAATATTCTCATAATCATAACACATGAGATTAGTTCTGCTCAAACATTCCTGAATGCTAACAATGTCAAGTACCTTCATAATATCCTATTTTAAATATGATTCTGCTATCTGTTACTCTAATTTTTCTCAGAACTTTCATATCTATGGTCTCTGGTGTTTGATCCAGTGTTTTATTTCTATTCCAGCTCTAAGATCCATAAGTTAAGACTGGTTTGAACACTGTTTTGTATATAGCTAGTTCATTGTTTTGAGTAATTTCTCTTTTATTCCATATAAATTTATTCAGTTAACTTCCATACAATACTGGTTTGCTTTATGCTGTCACTTTTCATATTTGTCATTGTCACTAAAAATTGTGCCTAAATTGCTGAAATGTGTTACTAGTTCTATTTTCTCCATTCCAAATGTAGCAGTTGATGTTTTCAATGCGCCTGCCTATTTTCATAGTCTGTCATTTTATTACTGATTTTTCAAATCAAATTTATTACAGCAGTTATTCAATTTCATTAAGGAATTCTGCTGGATTTATTTTACAGTATAACATCAACTGTAGAAAGTAAGATCTGAGTTGAATATCTCCAATTTTTATTTTAGGACTAACGTTGCTTTCTTTCATAATGTGATTCATACAATGGAAAAACAGTGGAGATAACATGCATCCTGGTATGACATCTGATTTATCATCCAACCATCTTCCTGTATCTTCTTCTTCAATTCTAACTGCTGACTTACAGTTCCGATATAGACTATGTATTCCTCGATATTCATATTTACACCATATAATTGTAATGTTTTGAATAGCTTTTCTCTTGGTAGCTTGTCACATACCTTTTCCAGACCTACAAACTTAAGTACAGATGCTTATTACATTCCCCTGATTTCTCCACCATGTCTTAGAGTGAAAATCCTAAAAATCTCTGAATCTATCTTATCCTTCTCCAAGTTTCCTAGATTAATTGCATAAGTTTTACCTGGAACACTCTGTAGGGGAATTCTTGTAATTATCACATTCAGTTTTATTTCCCTTTTCATGCATGGATATTATAAGAGGCTCTACTCCAATCATCAATACTCCAATCTCTACTCCAACTGACATTTCTAAAGTATTTGATCAAGTTTGGCACAGATGTCTACAAGTCTGCTCAGCAAACCACTATTCTATAGTCTGTCTTCTACCATTTGCAACTGGATTTCTAGCTTTCTCACTGGTCACTCACTATGACTCATAGTGGATGGTTTCCT
Organism: Typopeltis vanoorti; assembly: GCF_054136105.1. Taxonomy (NCBI): domain Eukaryota; kingdom Metazoa; phylum Arthropoda; class Arachnida; order Uropygi; family Thelyphonidae; genus Typopeltis; species Typopeltis vanoorti. The sequence continues at coordinate 52,332,016 of NC_143565.1, forward strand.
CTTCTCAGATTTTTCCATCAATGCAGGAGTACCCTAAGGGTTAGTACTTTCTCCCACTCTCTTCCTATATAAATGACCTGCTTTGACTGACTTCAGATAACAGACTAATTTGGAGGTAAACAGTCAACAGGAAGTTAGTAATAATTTAACTTTTTGTGCGGTACTGTTCTATCCTGTTCAAACTCTTGAGAGTAACAATGTTGAAAGTTTTTTCGCTTGTTTACACTATAAATTAAAGATGCGAAGAAATTGTATTCTTGGTATTCATCCTTTGTCCAAGTGTAAACAAACAAAGTTTTCATGTGACGTATCATCATGTCTGGGCTAATTGTATATAGGAACTAATGACCTCACATCAATTGCCTTGGTGCTTTGCATTATGGGATACCAAGGTAATCGATGAGAAGTCAATAGTCCATGTATAGAAGTAGTCCAGTCATGAAGATACTTCACACACAAACTTTGTTTGCTTACGCTTGGATAAAGGATGAAACCAAGAATATAATTTCTTGGCATCTTTAATTTATTATTGAGATAATATAACAGGAGCTTGATGGTGGTGATAAGAGATATACTACTCAAACTACAATTATATGGTGAGACCTTATACATATTATACATAATTTGCAAATGCAGTCAGAATCGAAGGATGTCCTGGAAGACTGTTTGATGCAAAATCAGGCACACCGAGGTAAACAGAAGACAAGGATATGCACTATTATTCATCATCTTTACGGATTACATTACGAAGCAATGTAGCACTTAATCTGTTACCAACATCAGACACATGGAAGTCAGCTTTTTACATTATTTGGTATAACATCATGCAGATGATGTTCCTCTAAACAGAACTAGATTACTTAACTGAATAACTGCTATAACAAGTTTGACATGAAAGTCAGCAATAATAAAATGTGTTTCCTTGCTTGTGCCTATTATGAAAATCATAGGCAAGAGCATGGAAAACATCAACTACATTCTCGAATAGAGAACTACAGAACAGATAAAATGTTCAGCTAAATTTTTGATAAAGTTGACAAATTGAAGAAGAGCAAAACTGGCATGGTGGGGAGCGAAGTGAATAAATGTATATAAAATAAGAGAGAAATTACCCAATTCAATAAACTAGTAATATTACAAGAAAAACTTCAAACAACTTTTAACTTAGCTTGTTAAGTTAAAATTACACTGGATTAAAAATAAATCAGTTGATCAAAGACTCATGAGTACAGATATAAGAGTTCTGACAATAAATAAATAAATAAATAAAATGATGGAATGAATAGACTACATTGGCAGAATCATATTAAAATGATTAAAAAGGAACTTTAAAATATCAGCATTCAAGAGTGTGTAAGCAGAGCTAATCTAAGGTGATGTGATCAGTTAAATAGAACTGGAGAGGAAAGAATAGCAAAACAGGTGTTTGATGATAAGAGGGCAGAAAAAAGGAATACCAAAATCCAGATGTGGACTAGTTAATAGCGACTTAAAAATCTGAATTTAAGATGTGAAAATATTGAATACCTTAAAAATAAAATTAATTTGTAATCTGACAGTATTATTCGGTACTATCATGGTATCCTGCCAATCCTAATGAGAGTACATATTGGGAATCTGAGATGGTGATAATGATGAACTAATTAAAATCTTTATACTTTTCTTGGTTCAGTTGGTTTAGTTCTTGGGCCCATGTTGAATTGTGTACAATCTTTAATCTAACAGCTATATAAGATTTAGAAAACATAAGACCTTCAGAAAAAGTAATTTCAGCTACTTAATATTTGTCAATTGAAATTAATCAACTTAAAGTAGAAAATGACAGTTTATTTACAGTTATTAAGAAAGTAGAAACCTTTTTCATTGCTGTTGCTACAGTAACTAAAGTTGACAGAATACACTCATCAGTTGTTTTGATCTTGTCTGTGGCAGTTGGTAGTTGGTGTTCTAGTACTATCTTGGTACTGAAGCATTTCTTGGCCTCTAGAGAACAGAACATTTAACCATTCAATCCAATTATCTTTAATTTGGTATCTACTGCACCATGCATGCCTATGCAGACATTAAATTACATAATAGTATTGTAAATATATAAATCAGTTAATGGAAAAATAAGCACTTCATAAGGAAATATCATTGATAAAATTGCAAAATTTTCAAAAGTTACCCTAGTAGAACTAATTACTTTAGTAATACTGTGCTTTCTTAAAATGAAATTTCTATAGTGCATTTCAATATTTACATGACCATTTATTTATTTATGCTTATGGCTACATGGAAACTGGTAAGTGAAAAGTACAATCACAATTTCCAGAAACAAATGATGAAAATCTTAACATATAAAAGTTCATTACATAAAAGGCACAACCTGCTTTCTAAGTCTTTCTTTTTTTTTTTTTTTTAAATATAAAGCAAAAGTAACTTGTCATAATTAAGCCAGGGACAATTATTGTCCTGCTGCACCAAGTATGACAAGGCTGCATGTTCTCACAACATAAAAGTAGCTGTATCCGAGGTTTAAGTAGAGAGCAGTTGTGTCTTGTGTGAGAAAACTTGATCCATTAGAGGAGGCCCATTTCACACTGTATCATCATCTTCTAACATGAGGAGGAGTTCTGCTGATACTATGACGAGGACTATGAGAGTAACTACGAGAATAACATCTTCATGGTGAGATGGGACCGTGATCTTCTGTTTCCTCCATAACCACCACCATCATACCAACTACAGGTCAAGGTCCAGGCTGGAAAGCCAATTCAAGGCCTCATCCGTCACCTTGTGGATGTCCTGTAGGCCACCATCGTGAAAGTGGCACCTTGGGCAGTCGTACACAATGGGAGAACAATCACAATAAGGGTGATCTGACAGCCCCTATGTAGAAGATAGCCACATCTGCCCTGGCTAGTTCTGATCCTGCTGTTTATGGATGACCAAATCTTCCTAGGAAGATCAAAACCAGGTTTCAGAGCCCAGGGATCTTTTACCAGGAAGCCATTTGTTGGGAGATTGTTGGACCAGTATTCTCTCCATATGTCAAATATTGATGGCAGAGCAGCTGAAGAGAGTTCGTCCATGGACCAGAGAGGCTTTCTAGATTTGAGGCAAAGACTAGGTGGGTTTATGAGAGTCTGGTGTTGGGGTAGGAGTGGGCTGCTCATTGCTTTATTAAATTCCTTAAACGAGGCTTGTCTTCTCCGTATGTGTTGTGGAGCAATGTTAGATAGAACAGGCAGCCAGGAAAGAGGGGTGCTTCTCACTGTCCCACTAGTTGTGTGCATGGTAGAGTTCAGCTGGGTGTCTATAATGTTAGTGTGTACTTCTTTCCCAGACAGGGGCACAATATTCTGCTGCAGAGAATGAGAGGGCTAGTGCAGACGACCTTAGGACTTCTGCACCACAACCCCAGGTTGTTCCAGCAAGCCTTGAAATGATGTTATTTCTGGTTTTAATTTTATTGAAGAGGTTGATGATGCGCCTTTTATAGGTTAGGCTTCTGTCCAGGCTCACTCCAAGGTATTTTGGGTGAGGCTGACCATGATCTTACATAACCTCTAGTTATGTAAGAGTCTGGGACTCCATGGAATCCCAGACTCATTAAGGGCCACATAATACTATGCAAATAATGCACTATATGCCTGAATTATTATCAACTCTTTTTGGTATATAAAATTTGACCACTTAAATCCACAGTTCAAAGAACATTTTAAAAATTTCAGTTACTGTTAATTATACATTAAATGGCAATTATGTGGTTTCTCAATATGAATGTCATCAGATACACTTGGACCTATCAAATTATCTTCTGTTGAAGATAATTTGATAGGTCCAAATGTATCTTTTGGTGATAATCATCTGATGCACAGAGAAATGTAATTTCTGTTTAAAAACAGAAATTACATTTCATTCTGTAATTTCTGTTTTTAAAGTTAAACAAGGGAGTTCTTGGTAGAAAGAGTCACAACAAAATATTTTAGGATAAAATAGTTCACATGCTGCATGTGAACAAATCAAGACTTTGTTCAGTAATACAATCAGAATTTAGTATGCTATATATTATACAAATTCCAGTCTGGTTAGCCATGTGGATAGGACTGTGAAAAGGGGCCCGACCCCAGTAAATCACAGGATTAAATCTCACTGCAGTATCTTTAGTGTCTTTGGGTGGTAGTAGATGAATTTCATCAATCAGTATGACCACCTGTTTACTGGAGACCTGAAACAGCTTGAAGGAAAATTTCCATGTTTATTCTGTAGAGTAGGGCTTCCAGGTTATCTAACCCATAGCCCATTCATGATACTAATACCATGGGTGGGCTTTTTGTGTTCACTATAGATTTAAAGCTTTTTGTGGGACGAATTAAAAAAGAATAATAAATAAAAAATAAAAAATGTTGACAAAAAGTAGTAGCAAGAAGGTTTAGTTTTTATTGTTTTTCTTTTGATATACTTAAAGCTTATATTTCTTTCCAGACAATCACTGGATATCACATCTAGATACCCTTTTTCTGCAAGTGTTCCATGATCCATAAGATACTTAAACTGAGTATCTTGGGGGGGGGGGGGGGGCTGTTCCAACAACCAAAAAGATGCTTTCATTTGATGTAGAGATCCTAATAATAATCATTTGCCTTCCTTGACATGAATTATGCAGTCATGTGATTCATGGAAACTCGTGAAATTATCCCTATTTTACCTCATTCTATTGTTTCAATTGGCAGTTGAAAAATTGTAAAAAATATCCAAGAAATATTTCCATTTTTTATGAAACTTCAGTTCACACATGTCGAAGAATGAATAATAGTAGAGATTGGACATCTAAATCCTTTTTCTAATGAGAATTATATGCACCGAAAGATCACTTGTTTGTGCTAAAAGAATGACTACTCAAAGAAGGTGCTTTCATTTGAAGTGATCATTAAAGCAGTCAACTCCCTTAAAATATATTACAGGGATTCAAGCAGACAGGAAGCCATTTCAATTTTTCCTAGTTCTAATGTTTCTGTAGTAACTTGATGAGTTCTAGCATATGTTTATATGAGCTATCATACAACACAATGTATATCTATCCATCATATTGCCATAATATCCAAGTTTATGAAGTTTAGTAGTTCACACATAATAAATTTAGTTTAATCCTTTATCCAAGTGTGAGCAAACAAAGTTTGCACCTGAAAATATCTTCAGGACTGTAGCAAGGTGGTGCAACTGTTGACAACTCAGAGCAAAGGTGGACCAAGCTCTCATCACTCCTTGTCTCAGTATCTCCCACCATGCAAAGCACGTCCTTGTGGACATGTATAATGCTATGCATTGAGGGAAGGGCTACTACCCAGACCGGTTTCAACCGTTATTGAGGTCTCGTTAGTGGGAGGTAGACCCAAATGTGGAGATACTAAGGCAGAAGCAATAGGAGAGGTCATATTTACCTATATGAGTTGCCAACCGGTGTATCACCTTATTATTGAATTACTCTGGATTTAGAGAAAGATGTTGGAAGTTTATTTTGCACTTGGTTAGACTATAATAAATTTAGTTTAATCCTTTATCCAAGTGTGAGCAAACAAAGTTTGTGCCTGAAAATATCTTCAGGACTGTAGCATGGTGGTGCAACTGTTGACAACTCAGAGCGAAGGTGGACCAAGCTCTCATCACTCCTTGTCTCCGAGTTGCCAACAGTTGCACCACCTTGCTACAGTCCTGAAGATATTTTCAGGTGCAAACTTGTTTTCTCACACTTGGATAAAGTATTAAACTAAATTTATTATAGTCTAACCAAGTGCAAAATAAACTTCCAACATCTTTCTCTAAATCCAGAGTAATTCAATAATAAGGTGGTACACTGGTTGGCAACTCATATAGGTAAATATGACCTCTCCTATTGCTTCTGCCTTAGTATCTCCACGTTTGGGTCTGTCTCCCACTGACGAGACCTCAATAAAGGTCGAAACTGGTCTGGGTAGTGGCCCTTCCCTCAATGCATGGCATTATACATGTCCACAAGGACATGTGCTTTGCATGGTGGGAGATACTACAAGGAGTAATGAGAGCTTGGTTCACCTTTGCTCTGAGTTGCCAACAGTTGCACCACCTTGTTATAGTCCTGAAGATATTTTCAGGCACAAACTTTGTTTGCTCACACTTGGATAAAGGATTAAACTAAATTTATTATAGTCTAACCAAGTGCAAAATAAACTTCCAGTAGTTCACACACGGTGCAGAACAATGAGCAGTAGTACTATGCACTGATCACCATGTTCTATAAACAGTATGCTGAAAAAGAATGCTCTTAATATTCATTGTGAACATAATCAGCATTCTGTTCACAATGTTTGGTTCTTGCACAGATTGTGCTTGCATAAGTATTTCAGTTCTGATTTTTAAGATTGAGTATATATCACATCTGTAATGTAAGAAGCATTATGAATGGTAATCCAAGTAAATATCTGAGTTTGTAGCAGTGTCACTTTTGTTTCTGTGTTAAATAGTGAGAAATGTGCTTTAAAATTGCACACATGCCAGATCCATTAATATATCTAATTCAATCTCATAATCCATACTAGACCCTGTCAACTGGCTCAACTAATCTGGTGGTTTTGAATTGAGAAATAAGAAGTTGCACTTTCTATACTTCACTAGCAGGAAAACCTATGATATGCATCAAGCATCATACCACAAGTGTATCCTCACAGAAAATTTCTAGCATCAAAATATGAACAAACATCAACTACTTGATGTCCCTAAAGTGAAATGGCATGCCATGAAAGCACGTGGTAGAGACCCATGATTGTTTGTATTATGTATGCAGTGGCTTTAATTTGAAACTGCAAGGATTACTTAACATAACTTAGCAAGTCATGTTTCCAACTTGTCTTTGTATCAAATGATAACTGACACTGGATTTAATAAGCCATGATAATACAGATAGTTAAACTGACTAGTTTCACCACATATGTTAGTGGCTACTTTCCCCCCCAAAAAAAACACGAATAATGACAGAGATTTTAAATAGAAGATAATGAAAACTTTGGTCAACAGTCTGGTTCTTCTTGACAGGAAAAGGAACACAACACATCAGAATATCAGCATCAATTTTGCAATTATATTACTTTCAGCTTGATCTGCCTGGTGGTTTCAGTCTCTCACTGATCCTTCTTTATGGCATTTTAATACTTAAAGTATTAAAATCTAAAAACTTGCTTACATGAACATCGCAACTGTATCATGCCAAGGTTCTATTCAAATGAACTTATAAGGATTAATCAAGAATGAAGTATATTAGTGTGGAAAGAGGTTGATGAACCACATCTTCCCAAATTTACTGTGTATGTTGTATTTTTTCTCTTAATTTTAAGAATTTAAGTGAAAATACTGGTGTAATACTCCCATTCATTTATTTGTGTTTTGGGCATGGCTTGAGATGGGATTTAGATTCTTATTGGTGGGCTGGGGTGTAGGTGGCATGGTTTATGCCTGGGTTGGAAGCTAATTCAGTATGGCTTTTGTCATGTAGAGAGAGTTTGTTGTTATAGTTATTTACTTGTGATTTGAAATGAAATGGAAAGAGGAACAGGTTGAAGATTTGTAAGTTACAGAAACTGGTGAATAGGTGGAAAAGGGATGATATGATTGAGATATACAAATTACTGAGGGATTTTTACAAGATTAATTCAGAGGAAATTTTTCAGAACAGGTCTCATGGTGGGAGAACTAGGAGCCATCCATGGAAACTGAGTAAGGATGTAGTTAACAAGGGTGTCAGAACTAGGTTTTTTTGCATGGAGAGTAGTGAATGAATGGAATAGGCTACCAGCGTCTGTTGTGGGTGCCATGACTGTGAATGAGTTCAAAGCAAAGTATGATACATACTGCACAAATGTTGGATAGTTTTTGAAATAATGTCTAGGGCTCTCTCTTGATGAGTCTAAGGACTCCTTGGTGTTGCCCGTAATAATAATAAGTACAATGTGACTTTATTTTCAACAGTTTATTAATGACAAATTTCTTGTCATTCCCTCATTGCAGCTGGCTTAACAAACACAATGGGAAGATTGATCATGTTGATCAAATTATCAACATAATCAATAAAAAGAGAGAAATATAAGAAATATTCTTGCAACTTTTTAGGTAGCTATACAGAATTCATATATTCTATATGGAAAATCAGACAAATCAAAGAAGCCCACTGATCTCAGAATGAAACTAATAGACTTTTTTGCTGGAAAATACAAATAGTTTGTGAATGCTCATGGTTATCCTGGAATCAGTCTAACTCCTTTTAGGCTTACTGTCTGTCATTTTACAGATGCTGTTCCTCCCACAGAAAAGAAAACCAACCTGAAGAGAATGTGTGCTGTCTTAGAGAAAAGATGTAAAAGAGGGGAACAAAAAAAAATTCTTAACTTGTCATGAAGGAATTGTCAATTCTAAAATAAATTGATTTTAACTTATTTTTGTATTCAACAGAAGCTGAGTTTCTATTCTCAAGACAACTAAAGCAATTTCTTATACAAAAATGACTCATTTATAAATGCAAAAAATAAAATAAATAAATAAAATTTACTAACAGAAATTTGTTTTTCTGTTAGTAAATTTTATTCTAAACAAGCATCATTAAAGCATAAAAAAACACAAAAAAATAGTTTTTTTTGGCCAACTCCCTCAGAAAAAAATTAGTTAAGAGGTTACTAGACTTGAAAAGCTATTGACCAGTTCATACCTATATGCATAAATATTTCCTGTTTATAAAAAAAATTCACTCTCATACCTTATAATCTATGAAAAGCTCACAAAAAAAATTAGCAACTTTTATCTAAATCTAGTAGCAGTATTTATAGCCTTTTTTGCTTCCTATTTAAACAGATTTACCTTCAAAGCAATTTCTGAGATAAAGAACAGCTTGTAATAACTTGTTGGCTACTACTGACAATCTGATATTGTTACCATCAACACAATCTGAAAAAATAAAATAAAATAAATGAATAAAAGCCATAAAAACTAGGTATACATTTTAATTTAATAGTGGAATCTAATCTTCATGAGGACATAGTCATATGGACAAAATGGGTGAGGGATAGGTATTTCTAGGAAGACAGAGAACAGCACAGCAACCAAAAAGAGTATAAGTTCACCAAGAAGCAGTAGTAGGTTGTGGGAGACAGTGTATTTGAGGCTATCTAGAGTGGAACAGAGGCTAACATGAAAAAACATATGGTGTTATAGACCTGGGGGCATATGAAACTGTTGATGTGATATCTTGGCAATCAGCACAAGGCAAATATTCGTTATGGAAGACTATACAGACAAAAGGAACTGAAATTTATGCAGTTCAATATATAATTACCTAAAAGAGCAAACGATTGAAGGAAAATGGGATTTGAGATGGTGTAACAGAGGATTTATCTATAACCAAGGTAGAAACTTTACCTCAGGTAGGGAGAGTGATCCCATAAGACTTGACATGGGAGGTGTCCAGGCATGTGGATACCTCCCACGTCAATATATGTGGAAACATAGAGAGAGTGATTATGATAAATTTAGAAAGCAACCTGGAGCAGCATATCATGACATCAGAAATTGCAAGGGAAAGGCACAGGTAATGCATGGGGAAATGGTCAAGAGACATTTGAGGAAAGCAGTATTGGACTACATATCCAGTGTTAGAAGGATAACTCAGAAGAGATTTAAATAGATGGCTAGCATTATTAAGCAGGAACTATAAAAAAATAATAATAAAATGTCATAGAAAGAATATAAGGAAAGGAGTTATTTTCCTATGTGACAAGTGAAAGGAAGAAGGATTATGGAAAACTAACTAATGAATACATGTAGAAGAGAGCAAATTACTAAATGAATTGCTAAATTACTGTCTGATGAGATAAATGTAAGAATAGAAGTACATGGATTTGAAATTCTCAGGGATATTGAAAAATTCCAATGTAAATGTCAAGGGATAACTGCTTATGTTTAGAGGAGAAAACATATTTAGAGATAATAATTAACTAAATTTATTCAGCTAATGAAATTAGTAATCCAATACTTCACTATGGACATCGTCACAAATACACTAAGCAGATGCATGCAGCCACACACAATGGGAAGGCAATCTGGTTTTCACATAAGCAAAATGTGAAAACCAGGATCTTACAGTCCTAACTGGCACCCTCTCTTGCTGATCTTTTCTTTCAATGTAATTGAATGGTGAACAGAACTCAATATGTTAGATTTATGGACTTTAATAATATTTTCATCTGAAATGGGAGTCGAGTCCATAAATATAATATAATAAGGATTCTTGCTGAAAGTATCAATATGATGGTCACCCAGATTTTTGTAAAGCAAAGCAGCCAAATTTAATAAGATTTCGAAAATTTAGTACTGTGGCAGATTCTAGAAACAGTCTCAGATTTATATCTGCTTTTGTATAAAATGGAGCCATCCCCCTACCCTACTGGATCCAGTGATCTATAGCCATGATATGGGCTGCTACTCTAGAATGGCTATAGTGCAGGTAATGTATATAGTTTCTATGTTCCTCCAGATTGATACTAGCTAAACTTTCAATTTGTCCACAGTTTGCAGGAGAGGGATACTATGATCTATATTGTGATACTGTGAAAAAATTTTCACACCATCTTAAATGGTATAACATGATCTAAAAGAGGATCTTTTAGTAAGCAAATAAGAGTAGGTAATTTTTGGTATGGCTTAAAGGAGATCTATATGTTATATCTGTTAAGATGGTGTGAATCTTTTTCTGAAGTGACCCAGCTGTAGGGAATGGTAATGAATTTCGTGTGTTCTGGATTTTTTTTTGGGGGGGGGGGGGGAGGGTTAGAGTTCTGTTGATTTTGTGAAAGGGAAAGCCATTGCTTAAAGTGTCTCAAATGTTATTAATTTTAGTGGAGAGACTAGTGTGGTCAGAACATATTGCTCTAGCTCTATTTGCTAAGGTTTTAATAACATCATACTGTGGGAAGGGATGGCAATGTGATTATGTGACAGATGTGCATTCTAGCAGAAAACTTACGCACACTGGAAGGTACATCCATCATCTATTACATCGTAATCAGAGGATGTGATTATGAATGGGTGTGTAATAGTCTTCCTTCAGTTGGCAGGAATGACCATAAAATGATCACCTGAGTTGTATCCAGTCATATCAGAATGTTATGAGGAAAGAATATGTATGTGGAACTAGAAGGTAGATGATTTAAGAAAAAATAGGAGACAATTGGGAGTTAGCATGGAAAGAAGAAATAGGTGAAAAAGAGACATAGGCTGCACAGGCACTGATCAAGATATATTTAATAGAAGCAATGTCTCAGTATATTCCAAAAGTGAGTATCATAAATAAAGTAGGAGTAAAATGGATGAATGAAAAGAGTTAAGTATGCATTCTGCAAAAAGAAGACTTAATAGAGAAAAAAATGAAAGGTAATATCTGGATGCACAATAGGAAAGAACTTGGTAAGGACAGCAACAGTTGAGTAGCAAAAATCAGCAAATCAGGACACGAAAAATCTAAGACTAAAATGATATTAATGGTTACTGACTTTAAGTTAATTTCTTGAATATTCAAGAATATAATTTCTTGCCATGAAATTATATTCTTGTTTAATCCTTTTTGAAGTGTAAGGAAACAAAGAGTTTGCAAGTGAAGCATGAGCAGAGGTGAGAGAGACTGATGTGAGCATTGAGATAGATGATTGAAAAATATCAAAGTGAATACAGCAGTTGGCCTGGAAGGTATGTCAACACATGTGCTACAAGTATATGTAACTGAACTCGCAGTGTCTCTGACAAAGTTGTTTAATTTCAGTCTCAGCTCTTGCAAGGTTCCAAGGGAGTGGAAAGAGTAAGATAGATAAGATAGTTCCATTGCATAAAGGTGGCTCCAAGACAGAAGCAGCAAAATTACATACCAATCAGTATCTCTAGAGTGGTGGTTAAAATATTTGAAAAGTTGGCAAAAGTTCAGGAGTAGGTGGATAGGAATGATACTCTACAGAGGCAACTTGACTTTGTAAAATGTAGGTCCTGCCTCAGTAATTGATTCACATTTTATAATTAGGTGATAGCAGAACTGGATAAAGGAAATCGCTACACCATGATACTGCTGGACTTTGAAAAGGCATTTGACAGAATATCACATACAAAACTATCACATAAGTTAGAGCAAATGGGAATGGATATGAGGTTGGTGGCATGGATGAGAGGGTGGCTGTCTCAATCAAGGCAAATGAGAGTGATTAATGGAGCACCCCAGGACACTGTACTAGGCTAAGACCACTACTCTTTAATTTGTACATTAATGATATAGCAGAAGATTTGAATGGGGGGGGGGTATATTCAGTTGTTTGCCAATGATGCAAAACTAAGGATTATAGTTGATAAAGGTAATGTAGATATCTTATCCCCCATTCATGTGCCATCTCCTATCCAGGAGGTTGACTGACATGATATGACTCATGGTTGACTATCGTCATAACGACGAGGTGAGAACTCTATCACTTCCACATATTGTTGGAAGTTGTTGGAAGTTTTTTCACTTGGTTATGCTATAAATTAAAGATACCAAGAAATTATATACTTATTTAATCCTTTATCCAAGTGTGACCTCTCTCCTGGAAACAAAGTTATTGAGATTAAATTTAAAATTTTATTCAGATGTCTCCTTATCAGTTTCACAAATGTAATAAATGATTTAAGGCAAATGTTCACTGTGACAGTTATAAATGTGTGACAGATAACAGATGACAAGATGAACTGCAAGCCTTTTTTTAAGCAAGTAGATTAGCCTTCCAGTTTTAGACAGAGAGCACAGCCCCTCCACCCCTTTCCAAAAAAGTTTTATTTCCTCCCGGAATGAGTCCTGTGAACAGGTTTAAATACATAAAAGACATGCACAGGACTGACCACCTCATCCTGCAAGAATGAATGGTAATTAATCAATAAACTCTTTTGCCTGAATGAAATAAGAGATTATGACCAAGATGAGAAACCTTGTTGAGATGTAATGATGAGGCTTGTGTAACGAGTCTTAACTAAATGTTTCTTGTATTTATTTATTTATTAATTTTTTTTAATGTACAGAACACGACTACAACTTTTTCTTCTATTGATTCCATATACAAGAGGTAGAACTTACCAGAACATCAGTAATAGTGTGGAGTGCAGATGATGATTGACACAAAAGAAGTTTATTGACATATTTCATTGCAGGCTGTAATTGTTTGGAAATATTTCATAAGGAAGGTTGTTCCACAGGACATAGGTACATGGACTTACATTTACCTCCAGCCTCTCCTGGCATAAACACACTGGATCAGTAACATCCTCAGAATCTTAAAAACTAGGCATTTTCTTCTCATCTTCTACTGAAGATGATATTTTTCATCTCAGAGAACAACAGTTTGGCTCATAGATGAGTGCTCCTTCAACACCTCTCTCTCTCTCTCTCTCTCTCTCTTCCTCACATGCTCATTCAGTGTGTTTGCAGTTGTACTGGAAAGGGATGATGGGCAGCTGCTGCTCTTGTTTCTACAAACCCAACAGAAAGTTGAGGAATGATGAATATCAGTTCAGAGGAGCAGTGACCACCAGCGAAGTGCCTGCAGAACAGACATAGAGCTGAAACAATACATCTGTATAGGGGGGGGGAGGTTGAAGTGAACCTGTGGAAGCACTGATCTATAAGCCAAACTATTGTTCTCTGGACAGCACTGAGATGAGTGGAAAAATATCTTCAGCAGAAGAGAATGCCTAGTTTTTAAGATTCCGAGGATGTTATTGAAGCAATGCGTTTATGCCAGGAAAGGCTGGAGGTAAATGTGAGTCCTAGATCAGGGACAGCTGATCCTGTCTGGTGATTTGTATATTACTGAGGCTAAGGTGAAAGAAACGGCAAAACTGCATTTTGGTGACATTGAAGGTGACCAGACTGACTTTGATCCAGTAAAGGATGATACAGAGATCTATGTTTAAGGCACTGGTTGAAGATGATCTTGAAGCTTGGGATGTAGGAGTATTGCATGGTTTTCAAATCAGTAGGATGAATGGAGAATACTATCATCAGCAAACTTGAGAATAGGATTAGTGGTGATTGAGAGCAGGCATCCACCACTACACATCACATGGTTGCCCTTGACATTTCAAAGGCATTTGATCAGGTTTGGCATAAGGGCCTACTCACCAAACTGCCATTCTATAATCTGCCTTACCCACTCTGCAACACTAGACTGCCAACTTTCTCAGTGATCACTACTAAGTGTCATGGTGGACAGCTTACTCTCTTCAGATCCCCCCCCCCCACACACACCAATGCAGGAGTACCCCAAGGTTCTGTTCTTTCACTCACTCTCTTCCTGTTGTATATATATACGACCTGCTTTCACAGACTCCCAATCCTATCCGTAGCTTTGCTGACAAGAGTACGCTCTATTCTTCCTTTTCATTTGACAAACCTGTTAGTGCTCAAGTATTAGAATCTTCAAGATCTACCACAACCAGGGACCTGAACTCAGATCTCCTACCTATATCCCAGTGGGTCAAGAATGGGCAACCTTGTAAACTTCAGTGCCACCAAAACTCAGTGTTCTGTCTCATCTTATGCAAGAAAGAGCTCACATCTCTCCCCCTTACCTTCAATAATACCAAGATATCCAAACATGATCAGATTTCTCTTATTGGACTGACTTGCACCTCTGATCTTTCCTGGCACAACAATATTTCAACTATAGCTTCTGGAGCCACCAAAACACTTGGTGTATTTTTTTGCACAAGACACTACTTCACACCTTCACAACTGCTAACTCTATGCAAAGCCTAAATCCACCCAGCCATGGAATATTGCTCCCATATTTAGGGTGGTGCACCAAAATCCTCTCTAAGATTGCTTGATTCTATCCAGAAGAGGGCAATCCGAATAATTAATGAACCCTCTTTCACATACCCACTTCAATCCCTCTCTCACAGATGTTCAGTTTCTGCCTTGTGCCTCCTTCTGCAGGTATTTTCATGGACAGTGCTCTGCTGAATTAGTCACTATTATTCCTCGACTTTCCTCCAAAATCATTAAAACAAGAGCCACTGCTAACCAATATCCTTTTACAATCCATCTTGAAATTCACAGAACCAACTTCACTGCCTCTTCTTTTATTCCATCTATTTCTGTCCTTTGGGACAGTCTCCCCGACTCTGCCTTCCCCAAAGATTACAATACTCAGCTGTTCAAGCAAAATGTGAACAGACTGCTCCTTTCTTCTATTCCTCTTGCCCCCACACGGCACTACTGTGCTATAGGTCATGTGGCCTTTCATGTCGACCATATATATCTGGTCTACACACACACATATATAAAAATACATGCAGTGAATTACCAGAAAGAGAAAGCTGGCTGCCAAATTATAGAGGGTGGTGGAGAGACCAAAGGATGGCAATTTGCCCAGACCTAAATGCCAGATGCAATCAAAAGCTCAGGAAATGTTGAGTTTCTTCATGACCCATGTCCAGCGATAAGTGACATGGGCTAAGAGGTCAGCCATGGACTTTTAATAGTAGAATCTATAATGATAGTTACTGATTAAGCAGTGGAACTCCAGGTAGTGGAGAAAATGACTACTGATGACTTTCATTATTTTGGATAGGAGTGAAGTGATGGCAATTCATCAACAGTTTGATGACAGACTTTTATCCACCATTTTTTTAGAATGAGCTGAATATGTGCTTGCCTCCACAAGTGGGATAAGTGCGAACTAAGTATACAAAAGATTATAAAGATGATACAGAACAGGTATTAACTCTGTAGCACAATGTTTGAGTACAATTGGAAAGATGTCATTTAGACCAGAAACTTTTTTAGTGTGTAAGTTGTTTAGTATTCTTCACATGTCTTGTCAAAACAAACTAGAGGTACAGGAGGTACACAGCAGTCAGATTCTGGTGTGGTAGGATACAATTTGCATTGGTCACATATTTAAAACTAACAATTAAAGCGGGAATGCTGACCATAGTGACCTGAAAAAGGATCAAGACGAACGTTAGCATTGCTAAATGCAGAGAAAGGCCTTATCGGATGAACAACATGACCTCCACGTGGATGCAACTTGATGGAAGTGCAGAGTCTTATCCAACAAAAGAAGACGGATCAGACAGAGATGGTAATCAGACACAGTGATGGTAACATACAGAACTTTCTTACTTATTTTCCAATAGAATTAGAAGGAAAGGCAAATCAGTTTCTAGTGGAAAGAAAATTATGGACAGATACTTAGGGAACTTTGAATGACTCATATGCTTAGCAATTTATTGGTGTTTTCATTAGCCTGGTTGTCTGAAAACTTATGCTCATGTGTGTGACCAAATTAATGTGAAGGAGCTAGAATTGTAGACAGAATCTGATTTAAAATTTTGTATTGTGAATGTTATGTGTATCACTGATTAACTTGGAGGATAGAGTTGTTGATTATTTATTAGAATGTTCACTTGTATTCGCTCAGGTAACCTCAGTGTTGCCTGAGCATGTGACCAACTTACCACTCATAAAATCTGAAACTATGCGAGGGGAATAAGAAAGGGGAAATTTAGAATGCTAGAGTCACAACTGCAAGCTAAGAATTCTACAAACACTGTAGAACTTTAGTAAGATAAAATAGGCATTAAGATTCTGGGATGGTCTCTCTGAACAAGGATTCTTCTTCCTAGGACTCTGACTGGCACGGCTTTAAAAAACAAATCTGTCAGTGTCTGAAAAGGAGACGACCCCAGAAAGAAGGTCTAGAGAATTCACGCTTAGTTGGTGGCTAATTTTCACTTTTATAGGGAAATTACAAAAGGGTGATTCGGAGATTAAGGTTAGAAAATTCTGGAAGGGATAGATCACAGTATAGGAAAGGAAATTACATTAAGGAAAGTATTAAGATTTTAGAGAAAGCAACGTCGTAACAATGCCACAGCTTGTAAGATATGGTTTGTTCCATTAATTTAAGTTTATTGGATCAATCACAATGAGTCGGTCGTGGTTTCATGCCCAGCAATCAGGAATTTATTAGGAAAATTTTTTGAGAAAATTACCTTTGTGTATCCTTGTGGACTAAAGTGAAAGTATGTCTCTCCCGTCGAGCTCCGAATTAAATGACTTGGAATTTTTCCAGACAATAAACCCCCAGCAGATTTTTCCTCAATTTTCTGGAGAGGACACTGATGATGTACTAACCTTCTTCAACTATGTTGAAGAAGGTTAGTACATCAGAACGTGGCTGAGGAGGGTTGGCCTATGGAGTGATCCACAGCTCCTTATACTATTGTGAGGCAAATTAATAGGGAGAGCAAGGGACCTTTTCAACTCGCTGACTATATTAAGGAGGACCCCGAGTTATGCAAAATTTAAGGAGATACTGTCTCCGAGTTCTCCAGGAGAAGAGGGATTATTCGGACACATGGCTCAGGCTACTTCCTTAAGGGAATTGATGCTAGAAGAGTCGCATGTTCAAAAAGTAACCCCCCCCCCCCCAGCAAGACGAGAACAAGTCGGTTCCAAATGAGAGCTCTAACATTGTGTTCTGCTCTGAGATCAGGAAAAAAAAGGGTGGGGAGGAGAAGGAAAGAGGGGAAGCCTCATGTGACTCAAGGTAAATAGATAGCGACAGGGAGCTAGGCAAAGGCAAATTCTGTAGAATTCAGAGCGTGAGACCAGCAGAAGTACAAGGTGGGAAACCACTTACCCTAGTGGAGAGATTCGCAGAAGGAACTTCATGCAGCTTACTATTAGATACCAGAGCCCATGTATCAGTAATTCCCTACTCATTGTTTAGGAAGCTCAACACATTGAATGCCAATAATCTAGTTGAGCTACAACACCCATATAAGATCGTGGGGATTGCCAAGGTCGAGCTTTCTTCCACCACCAAGGCCATCGTGAGGATATCCATACCTTGCTTCCCATTGAACCTTACTCAGGAAGTGATAGTCCTCCCTGAATTATCAGACCTGAGCAACCAGATTATATTGGTCTGGATTTTTTGGAGAGACATCAATTCGTGTGTGACTTTAGCAATCAATCACTATCCCTCTGTGGAAAAATCTCCCAACCTGGGTACAGTCTTGACAACAAGCGAAAAACGCGAGAAGCTATGCAGATTGATGTAAGTAAAGTGGAGGAAGACCAGGATGAGTGGAAGGAAAGACTCATACACGATGCCATGAAATTGTATGACTCTGATTATGAGAAAAGAGAACTCAGAGAATTTTTCCAGTCTATCTACAAACAATATCCCAAGGTGTTCACGGAAGGGATTGGTTCCCTGCCCTGCACAAACGTGGTTGAGCATGCAGTCCAGGTTACTTTAGAGACCCTCCATATATGTGAAACAATACCAGACTCCCCTAAAGCACCTGGATGGCTTGGAGAAGTTATTGATAGAGTATGAGAAGGCGGGAATCATTGAAAAGTCAAATTCCAGGGTTGGAACAGCCCGTTCATCCTAGTGGAAAAATCAAATGGTAGCCCGAGGTTCATGCTAGATCTAAGGGAAGTCAACAAGTTTACCAAGCCAATCGATTTCCCAGTGTGCAAGATTGAGGAATTACTGATTGGTCTGGAAGGAGCAAAAATATTTTCGAAGTTAGATCTGAACTCTGGCTATTTTCAAATCACCCTCAGGAAGGAGGACAGGAGGTATTTTGCCTTCGCCACCAAATGGCAAAAATATCAACTGTGCTGACTTCCCCAAGGGGTGAGAAATTCAGCCATGAGCTTTCAGAGTCTCATGAACTCTGTTCTGACAGACATTTTAGGTAAAGGAGTCTTGTGTTTCCAGGACGATCTGCTAATTTACTCATCCAGCTTGAGGGAACACAAGGAAATCTTGGTGAAGGTTTTGGGCAGACTAAGCAGGGCCCACCTATCATTAGTGTTCGAAATGTAAATTCTTTTTGAAAGAGGTAGAATACCTGGGACATGTGGTAAATGAGGCAGGGATAATTCCCTCCAAGGATAATTTAATTGCCATACTGAATGCAAAGATCCCCTCCACGGTGATTCCCTCCACAAGTTAGGAGATACCTAGGAATGGTCAACTTTTACCAGAAATTTATTTCCAAGTGTTCCAAACTAATGGAGCCCATAGTATGGCTAACAAGAAAGGGGACGAAATTCACATGAGAGGGGGGGAACAGCAGAGTGCTTACCAAGCTCTGAACCTGGCTTTGACCATGTCACTGGTGCTTACGTATCCTAAAGCTTGGGCAAACATTTTTTCCTGTCGCTGATGCTCCAATGGCACTATTGCTGCTGTACTAGAGCAAGCAGAGGGAGAAGTTTTCAAACTGATTGCTTTCATTAGCAGAAGGCTATCTTCCTCCGAAAAGAACTATTCAGTGATCGAGGAGGAGGCTCTGGCAATTATATACAGCATTAGGAAATTCCGGTACATGCTCCTGGGGCAACACATTGTCCTAAGATCCAACCACAAGCCTTTATCATTCATATCATCTATGAAAGACAAAAATCAAGGAATCATATGCTTGTCCCTAGAAATGCAGGAGTTTGATGTCAAGATAAGCTATATTCCAGGGAAGTTGAATGTAGTGGCCGACTACCTGTCTAGGTCACTAGATCTGAACCCTGAGAAGGACTCCTGCACAAATAGGGAGGATATCAGCCCCATACTAGTGGTCGAAAGGGAGAGGAGCCCTCACCCCCCCCCCCTCCAACTTCAGACCTGGAATATATCATAGAATAATTGATTGTCCAAGAGGCTTTCCCCATCTGAGGAAAGCCTGAGATAATTGAAGCCCAGAAATTAGATCCGATGTGTGGGTGCGGGGGTGCACAAGAGGTTATCAGATGGGGAAAGCCTCTTGGACAATCAATTATTCTATGATACTATACACATGGATAAAGATAGTCTTTTGTTGTCAAAACAAGATGCCATGGGAAGATGGAAGAATAAGATTCTAGTTCCGAAGGTCATGATTCCTTGGGTGCAATACACGTTTCATGACTCGGACCTGGCTGGACACCAGGGTATTCATAGAACATGGAAGAGGGTGACGGATAGGTATTTGTGGAAAGGAATGAAAGATGATGTTGAGGCAAATGTGTCTTTGTGCCACTTATGCCAACAGAAATCTAACATCACTGGCAAGGCTCCTCTCCAGCTTTCCCGCTCCACTCATGCCCCTTTCAGGTTGTGGCTATGGACATTGTGGGGCCACTGCTCACCTCCTCGAAGAGCAACAGGTATATACTTGTTATAATAGATATGTTCTCAAGGTTTCCTGAAGCCACAGCCATGAAGGATCAGACAGCTAAGACCATAGCGAACAAATTCTTCAAGCTGATCTTCTCAAAATATGGAACACCCCAAACCCTCTTATCTGACCAAGGCACTAATTTAGGCACTAATTTAGAGTTGTAGCATCACTGCTGAGGTGATGCTACAACTCTGTAAGTTGTTGGGGATAAAAAAGCTGTTCACTACTCCCATACCATCCTCAAGGGAATGGGATGTGCGAGAGAATGAACAGAACCTTAAAACACACTCTCTCCCAGCTAGCAGAAGGGCAGGTGTCAGACTGGGACACCCACCTTGCACACACGTCCTCTTTGCATGCAGGACTGCTTTCCATGCTGCTACTAAGGAGGCCTATGCAGTTGTGCTCTACGGTTTCGAGCCGTTATTCCCCAATGATTTCAGAAATTCCAAGGCTAGCATAGGGTTCCCAGATATAGACGAATATCTGAATAACCTCATCAGGGAAAACAAATTAGCACACGAACTAGTAGCTGAATCTAGCAACGTGTTCTCAATGTGCCAGATCATACGCTAACAAGATAAGAAAATACAAGGATCTGAAGCTGGGGAACTTGGTCCTATTAGAGCAGAACACCGGAAATAAGAAAGGGGGGGGGTTGGAAGGGGTGCTGCGGGGCCCTTTGAAATTCTGGAGAAGCTATCTCCAGTGACCTTCAAGATAAGAGAAAGGGCACTCCCAGAAAAACCTATAATTGTACATTCCAATCGAATGAAATTATACAAGTGCAGATCTGATAGGCTAGTCTGTTTGGGAGATTCACTTGAGAACATCTGAGGAAGAAAGAGAAGATCAAGAGAAAGAGGAAGTCAAAATTAGAATGGATTCCAAGGCATGCTCATTGAAGTAAGTAAGCATCAAAGGGAAGGAGGGGCAACTTTCCTCAAGTGAATATTTTCCAAGATACATCAGACAGAGAATTCTCGGACATAAACCACGAAGATGAGCAAGCTCAGAGGGATCAGAAGGGAGAAGGAGAATCAGTTTGCGAAGAAACCGTGTGCTCAACCTTATCAAGATACGCGCTAAGGCCCAGACGAGAATACGCGCTAAGGCCCATCCCCAGAGAATTGAGGGATAGCTTAGAAAAAAAATTTTGTTAGGAAAAAAAATTTTTTTAGAAAAAGGGAGGACCTTTGTTAGATCTTGAATGAGGAATTTTCATTAAAATTATTTCATTCAAGATTTAACAAGAATAAAATAACAACTAAAAGATACTTATACTATAGTAAGGAAACAAATTGTAAAAAGGGAGCATAAATGAATAACTTTAATGTGAAATACAATGGAAAAATAAATTTGTTTGTCTAAATAGAAATTCCATTTTGTAAGTTGTAGCGATCAAAATGTATTCTATGTGAAATGTATATCCAGTATAAACAAAAGTACAAGGGTCGTGTGCTAGCCACCCAGTTTAGCGTAATGCCTGAGGCGAAGTCTTACATAGAAGGCGAATTGAGCTCGCATTCCTTGAAATGAGTGCTCCTCAAAGAGAAGAGTTATGATGAAACAACTTAAGGGCACAAGGGAAAGTGCCGTGTGAAGATTTCTACAGTGAAAAAGAGGGCGCAACGGAGATAGAATAAGTAAGGATTCGTGCGAGCTTCAAGCTCTCTCGAGTTTTGTTCCTATTATTGCATGGACCTGAGGTTGCTGCCCAATAGAAGAAAGTGCTACGATGTCGGACGGTGAGCTCTTCCCCATGAATGCTTGATGGGTACTGGATGGGCAGTACGAGAGATGTCGGCATCTACTGTTTTCGGCCTTCGATAGAAGTTCTACCGGAATGAGGCCTTTGGGAAAGTTATTTCCCAAAGGCGAGAACGCTGACCATAGTGACCCGAAAAAGGATGGAGATGAATGCTAGCATCGCTAAGTGCAGAGAAAGGCCTTATCAGATGAACAAGGTGACACCACGTGGATGCAACCTGATGGAAGTAGAGGGTCTTACCCAACAAAAGAAGACGGATCAGACAGAGATGGTAATCAGACACAGTGATGGTAACGTAGAGAACTTTCTTACTTATTTTCCAATAGTATCAGAAGGAAAGGCGAATCAGTTTCTAGTGGAAAGGAAATTATGGACAGATACTTAGGGATCTTTGAATGACTCATATGCTTAGCAATTTATTGGTGTTTTCATTAGACTGGTTGTCTGAAAACTTATGCTCATATGTGTGACCAAATTAATGTGAGGAGCTAGAATTGTAGATAGAATCTGATTTAAAATTTTGTATTGTGAATGTTATGTGTATCATTGATTAACTTGGAGGATAGAGTTGTTGATTATTTATTAAAATGTTCACTTGTATTTGCCAGTTGGATTTAGTGTTTAATTGATTAAATTCTTGTGTGTATTTGAATCTAATTGTAAGTACTCTAAGATCCTAATAAACATGTTTTGTTATGTAAACTTCAGTGTTGCCTGAGCATGAGACCAACTTACACTCATAAAATCTGAACCTATGCGAGGGGAATAAGAAAGGGGAATTTAGAACACTAATGTCAAGACTGCAAGCCAAGAATTCTACAAACGCTGTAGAACTTTAGTAAGATAAAATAGGCATTAAGATTCTGGGAAGGTCTCTCTGAACAAGGATTCTTCTGTCCTAGGACTCTGACTGGCACAGCTTTAAAAAACAAATTTGTCAGTGTCTGAAAAAGAGACAGCCCCAGAAAGAAGGTCTAGAGAATTCACTCTTAGTTGGTGGCTAATTTTCACTTTCATAGAGAAATTACAAAAGGGTGATTCAGAGTTTAAGGTTAGAAAATTCTGGAAGGGATAGATCACAGTATAGGGAAAGAAATTACATTAAGGAAACCATTAAGATTTTAGAGAAAGCAATGCCATAACACTACACAATCATGCCTGAAGTTATAAAGTAAATTAAAAGAAAGCTTACATGGTTCTGCCAAAAGCTGAAGATACCTTTCCATTCTACTAAATCCTGATGTGAGCCTTAAAGCAATAGACTGCAACTTCTGGTGAGTTTCTTCTATTCGAGGAATACTTCCTTTCACTCTACACTCCGCCTGAATACTAAAAAAGACAGAAAAGAAATATTGTTAGGAAAGACAGACCCACATTGATGTTTAGTTGATATAAATATAACTATAGATAATAAATACTAACTAAATTAGTTTAGTTAGTATTTATTATCTATAGTTATATTTAATACAAAATATTGGCATAAATCATTATGCCAATATTTTGCCTTAGTCACCAAGGCATCTTCATAAGCACAAAGAAATACATTAAAGTAACTGCAAACAGGCAGATTATACAGACTAAGTTCGAATGGCAAGATCCTATAGTCCTAATTGGTGTCCCTACAGGTATGATGATGGAAATTTGCTGGTCTCACGATGATGCAAAGATTTGTTAAGATTTGGAGAATGTTGTAATGTTGAGGCAGATTCTAAGAATAGTCTATCAGATTTATATCTGCTCCTCCCGTATAATAGGGAGGTTTTTCCCTACTTAAATCCAGTGATTCATATCTGTAGCATGGTCTACTATCCCAGAATGGTTGTAGAACAAGTAATGGACATAGTTCCTATGTTTTTCTGCATGGATGTTACCTGTTATCCTGTTTGTCCAAAGCAAGACAGTTAGATGATTTAGATGATCTGGTAAATGAATAAGGACAGCTAGTTTTTATTATGGCTTGAAAGAGGTTGTATGTTATACTTTTTAGAACAAGTGAAATTTTTTCTGAGGAGCCCTGGATAGAGGAAATAGCAATGGGTTTTTGGATTCAGAATTTTCTGCGTGTGTGTGTGTGTGTGTGTGTGTGTGTGTGTGTAGGTGGTGGGGGGTAAGAGAGTTGGTTGATTTCACGAAGAGGGAAAGCCATTGGCTAAAAAAGTGTCCCAATATGATTGATTTCTGTGGTGAGACTAGTGTAGTCAGAGCAAATAGTCCTAGTACAATCCCAAGGTTTGGATAACAACATATTGCTAGAGAGAGAGAGAGATGATGTGAGAGATGATAAATATACCTTCCAGCATGGGTAGGCTTTCTGTAGATAGCTAATCTAGTGGGCAGCCAAATCACAAGAGTGTCAAGGAAGGGCAGACAGTTACTGTTTTCATTTTCAATGGTGAAACAGATACTCAGGTTTAGCTATTGAATTGTGCTAAAATATTTCAAACATATCCCTTACACATGTGAAAATAGAAAACATATTGTCTCCATGGTATCGCCATATTGTGGGTTTAAAAGGGACAGTTTTTTTACGGCTGTATTTTCAAAACATTCCATGATAAGATTTGTGTGAAAGAGAGAGGGAGGGAGGGAGGGAGGGAGAGAGGGTGAGGAGCACATAGCTGTGCTTCAATATGCTTATAGGGTTTTACATACCCTGGCATGTAAAATAGAGTTCATTGTAAAAGTGAATAAGGCTGCTATATTGAGGTAAAAGAGTCTGAAGAAGTTCTGAAGTTACTTTTAGAGATATATTAATGAAAAGGGAAGTTATGTCAAAACTCATCATAATATCTGTATTATTGAGGATCACGACAAACACGATTTGAAATGACCAGAATTTTTAATATGGGAGAAAGTGTGGCCTGTAATGAGAGAGCGATAGCTCTTAGGCCAATTTGTAAGCAGAACTAATACTGTCTACTATGAGTCTCAATGATGTATATTTTGTTTGAGTATTTTAGGTAATCCATAAATCTGGGGAGGCCTAGGATGAGGTTTAAGTTTCTAGATGGTTTCAGGAATATAATTTCTGGATTGCCCTTTAATTTAATTTTTTTTTTTTTTTTTGTCTGTTTTTGGGAGGATCAGCATCAATTAAGTGGTAAGTAGATCAAATCTCTGAGTAAGATTAACATTTTTCAATCATACTCAGGGTGATCAAGTACTGCCATAATATTATGCTTATCTGCTCTATGATATAATGATAGCATTTTAAGTGCAGCGAGTTCAGCATAGGATAGATTCGTTTTTGCAGATTTCAGAATGTTGGCTATGTCCAGCTGCGTGTTATTGGCAACATGGAAGGGGAGGCTGTAAATACTTGTTCTATTTTTGCCATAATTTGAAGACTGTCTTCGAATTACAAGCACTACAAATGACAATAATAGAAAGCTGGCTGGCTACACACTTATAACATTTTTAAAGATTAAGTTACTTTTTTAAGGCTGCCACATATTTAAAATCTTATGTTTTATAATTTTTTCATATTTTAGCAACTTATCACTACTTGCAAACTTAACTGTCTTTGTATCTTAGTATTTAAAAATCTGTTTAAATTTGAATTTAAATTTGTTTAGATTTGAACCTGTTTTTAAAAAACAGTTCAAATCTTGCATAATGTCTGGATGTTTGTAAAAGAGCTTTGAAAGCCTGTATAGCTAATTGAATTTATAATGCTTGTCAAAAAAAAAGTATGAAAATTAAACTAAAATACCTTTTCCCAATACAAAACAAACTTACAAAAATTAAAAGTCTCATAGTAAGGATACCTGTTACTATGACAAAAAAAAAAAAGTCTCTCACACACACACACATCACATCTTTTCTCATTAGGTTTCTTAATTGCATTTGAAATGCCAGAGACCTACTGTTTTCAAGATGACATTTAAATGCGTGAGAATGATAATATGTACTAACAGTGATAAAACGAGGCTATTTTTTATTATAATCAGAGACTTACAAGGAGTCAAGGACTCATCAAGAGAGGCTATATAACATCAACATTTATCCACTTTAACAGCTGATTATATATAATATCTTGTACTTCACAAGAAATTATATTCTTGTTTTAACAATTTACCCATATAAGCAAACAAAGTTTGCATGTTCCTTCATGGCTAATCTACTTGTATATAGAGCTGTTGATTTCAAATTAATTGCATAAGTAACCCAACCCATAATACAAAGTGCACTTTCTTTTGGACATAAGTATTATGAAAAAGGTTAGTTTCAACCTTTATTAAGAATGGTATTCCAAGTCTATTGTGGTCTATCCTAGATAATAGACCACAATATTCTTGTCCATGATAGATCACAATAGACTAATTTTTTTCACGAAATGGCAACATACACAAAAATATTAATTAAAAAACTTTAATCAATACCTTCCAATATTGTGGCAATGTTACAGTGTCATATTCTGGAAACATAAAACTATGACATGTGCATGCAGGCACCAACAACAAGCAGATGAGATATATCTACAAGAATTAAGACCACAATAGCCTTTGAATATTATTGTACCTTTGGCTCACCAATTTTATAGTTCTAGTAATGAGTTATTCTTGTAGAAAGGCTTGTACGCTGGTTAAACATGATAATTAATACTTAAGGAATTGACAGCGTACACTAGAAATATAAATTAAATCATCTTTAATATATACTTTCCGATATTTCGGCAACGTCATGTTGCCATCTTCATGGGAACTTAAGATAAAGACACGTGCACGAAAGTGCTACATAACAGCAAATGAGAAACGAAGTGAGGAAGCTACCGTTTTCCTAAAGTCCTGATAGTGTCTCCTGGTGGGCTATATTAGGTGTTCTTAGCCTTTGGACTGAAGTTCTTCTGGTGTATGTTTCCCAAATTTGGAGCAGTCTCATGCATCCGAATTTGTTGAGGTTTGGCACGTTCCTAAGGGCTGAGGCTGATTCCATGAATAGTCTTTACATTTGAACTTGCTGCGGTGTATTACTGTGGCTTTCTTCCACCTTATTCTGTGGCGAGTATCCAGATCATGGTCTGCAAGCCCAGAGTGGCTCTACTGGTGAAATCGGATGTAGTCCTTGTGCTCTGAGATTCTGATATTTGCTGTCCTGCCTGCTTGGCCAAAGTAGGACAATTTACAGCTGCAAGGGACCTGGTATACACCAGGTAGGTCTAGGGGAAGTGGTTGGTCTTTAGTGGAGCGGATAAGTAAAGCCAATTTTCTATATGGTCTGTAACACGAGGTCAAGTCACGTTTTTTTTTAGGATTTTGGTAATTTTTTCCGAGGTGCCTTGGATGTGGGGAATGGTGATGAATTTAGAGTAATCTTTTTTGTGTGTGTGGGGGGGGAGGTGGGTTGTGGATATCTGGTTTTAGTATTTTTTGGATTTGGGGGGGGGGGGGTGATTGGCTGATAAAGTGTTAAGAATGTGATTTAGTTTAGTGGTTAAGGGTTTGGTCATTTGAACAGATTAGTTTAGCCCTGATGAATAGTGTCTTAATGACTCCATATTATTGTGAGAGGGAAGGGGATTGTTGGTGAATGTATCTGCTTGTATGGGTGCTTTTTCTAAAAACTGAGAAAACCAAAGTATCATTAGGTTGGCAGGTGACTAGTGTGGCTAGGAAGGGGAGGCTATTGTTTTCCTCTTTTTCCAGGGTGAACTTGATTCTAGGGTGTTGGTTGTTTAAGTGTGTCAAGGAAGGAGAGGAGTGTATCCAGGCCATGCGGCCAAATAGCGAACACGTCATCAATGTAGCGAACTTATATGGTAGAATTTGTGGGGCAGAGTAGTTTAGGTAAGAAATATAAATTAAGGCTTTCTCTTCAAAAGTCTCCATAAAGAAGTTGGCCAAGGGTGGGGAAAGTGGCTGTCCCCTCTATTTGCCAAATGAAATAGCCGATGAACTGAAATTGTGAACTGAAATAGAGATGAGATATCGGGAGGAAATTTAGCTCGGATTAGCTCTAAGGTTTCTTTGAGGAGGACATTTGTGAATAAGGAGGAGATGTCAAAACTGACCATTATGTCATCATGTTGGAGTGTAAGGTTTTCTATACTGGCTTTGAAGTGGGCTGAGTTTTTTATGTGTGATGGTGTGTTGCAGTATAGTGTGAGAGCGCTT
Source organism: Typopeltis vanoorti (assembly GCF_054136105.1). Classification (NCBI taxonomy): domain Eukaryota; kingdom Metazoa; phylum Arthropoda; class Arachnida; order Uropygi; family Thelyphonidae; genus Typopeltis; species Typopeltis vanoorti. The sequence goes on from NC_143565.1 coordinate 52,360,153, forward strand.
TAGCTAAATATTTAGCTAGTTTGTAAGTGGGGGAATCAATGCCATCCACTATGGGATGTATATGCACATTTTCTTTATGTATTTTCGGGAGCCCATATATACGGGGGGGGGGGGGGGGGGTCTAGAGTGATATCATTTTAGTCTATTAGTAATCTCCATAGGCCAAGAAGTGATCTTCTTAAGGAGCCTATGGAGTTTCTAAGTTGTGAGTTGGTGGGATTGTATTCAATGGGGAGGTAAGTAGCTCGATCTAAAAGTAAAGCCTTAAGCTTACCTGTGCAGTCAGTATGATTGAGTACCACAGTGGCGTCCCCTTATCCGCTTTGGTGATAACTATTTCTTTGTTTTTCTTCATTTCCTGTAGAGACTTGTATTCACTAATGGATATGCTGGTTTTTGGTGGTTTTGATTTTGTGAGAACACAAGCTACATCCAATCTAATATTGTTGGTGATGTGGTTTGGAAGTTGGCGAATCCCGCATTCGATCTGGATCATTAATTCCTAGGCTGGTAATTTCCTAGGAGCAATGCCGAAGTTGTGACCACGTGACAGAATGTTGAGTGCTTCAGGCTTCAAGATAACTGAAGAAAGGTTAACTACAGTGTTGGTTTGGACGTAGAGTTCTTTTTAAATTTATCAAACTTGTTATGTCGACTCAGTCTTTCGAATTCTTTATTTGCTGCAATGCACGAGATGTCATATAGAATTGACCAAAGTTTGTGATTTAGTGTATTTGAAAGCTCTATCTCTAGCGTTAAAATAGGTCTGTTTACATCGGCAAGGGAACCGCGTGTAGCTTTAATTTGCTCCTGTGGTAAAGCCTGGCTCGCCTAGTTATAGATACGGAGAGCTTTTTGTGAACAGAAATGGTGCTTAAATTTTACACAATTTGGGATTATCTGATTATCCCGGCAGCGTTTTAGGAAGGTAAGGCGATTCAGTTGTCCAGATAACTTCAGCTCCAGTTTGCCGTATACCATGGAGATTCCATCGCACGCCTTGCATGCGATGGAATCTCCGTGGATGATAGTAAGCTTGTAGAAAGGCTTATACGCTGGTTAAAAATGATAATTAATACTTAAGGAATTGACAGTGTACACTAGAAATATAAATTAAATCAACTTTAATATATACTTTCCGATATTTCAGCAACGTCATTGCCATCTTCATGGGAACTTAAGATAAAGACACGTGCACGCAAGAACTACATAACAGCAAATGAGAAATGAAGCGAGGAAGATACTGTTTTTCTAAAATCAACAAAATCCTAAAAACATGACTTGACAGACCACTTGTTACAGACCATATAGAAAATTGGCATCCCTTATCCACTACGCTAAAGACCAACCATTTCCCCTAGACCTACCTGGTGTATACCAGGTCCCTTGCAGCCGTAAATTGTCCTACTTTGGCCAAACAGGCAGGACAACAAATATCAGAATCTCAGAACACAAGGACTACATCCGATTTCACCAGTGCAGCCACTCTGGGCTTGCAGACCATGCTCTGGATACTCGCCACAGAATAAGGTGGAAGAAAGTCACAGTAATACACCGCAGCAAGTTCAATAATGAAATACTATTCATGGAATCAGCCTCAGCCCTTAGGAACACGCCAAACCTCAACAAATTTAGATGCATGAGACTGCCCCAAATTTGGGAAACATACATCAGAAGAACTTCAGGAAAAAGGCCAAGAACACCTAATATAACTCGCCAGGGGGCACCATCAGGACTTTAGGAAAACGGCAGCTTCCTTGCTTCATTTCTCGTTTTATCTTATGTAGTACTTGCGTGCACATGTCTTTATCTTAAGTTCCCATGAAGATGGCAACGTGACATTGCTGAAATATCGGAAAGTATATATTAATGTTGATTTAATTTATATTTCTAGTGTACGCTGTCAATTCCTTAAGTATTAATTATCATGGTAATTAGTTAAAAAAAAACTTACCTGTTCAGTATGGTTTTGGGACATCATGTTTTGCAGGGCAGGGTCATGCTCAGTGTAGATTAATGAGCTAGGGCAGAGGTCGGCGACCTTTTTGGAGTGAAGAGCCATTTTTAAAATTATATCTATTAAAAAAAAATTAGGGAGCCGCACGTTTTATTTTTTTTATTTATTTTTTTTTATAGTAACACGTTATCATACTTGTAAAACACAGTGGTGACACGTCACATAAAATCATAAAAAAAAAAAAAACATGAAATCATATGATATTTTAAAATATTAAATAATAATAAAACAAAGATTAGTCTGTGTAGCTCAGTGGATGTGGCGTTTGCACACCTCGGCGCTTGGCCGCACGAAGGAAGACTTGGTTTCGAGTCTAGTCGGCGAGCGACTAGAGGAAATTTTTATATGCCTTTTTTCGACCGGTTCCAGAGTTAGTCGATCTCTGTCACGGGCAAGCGGTTTTTCCTCCCGGAAACTTGGGTTTTTCGTCCCGTAAACTCAAGAAAATCGACCGTAGAACCCACATTATTTCAGACATTAAATATATTGTGTTAGGCTTAGGGACCACGAGATGGCGGCACATTTGAGCCGTCTCTCTTCACTGTGTATCGTTTAATTAGTGATAGCCTTGGGCCATCTATCTCTGATTGGTACCAGTGGAGATTGAACTGCCCACTCAGTCTCCAAAAGTTAGATAGGGCTAAATGTCCTCGCCTACTCCCCGTATACAGGAATAAAAAGACGTTAGGTGATTTTTTTATTTTTTTTAAATAAAGATTTCCTTCTCCTTATAAAATCATATGTATAACACCTATTTTTTTGAAAAATAAAAGCCAAAAGGCTCACTCTTTGATCACTTTGGAGATGTAAAAATTATTTAAATTAAGGGAATATTGAATCCTACATCGTTTCACAGCCAAACAAGAAACTATAAGCTAGGAATCGTAGAGTTTCATGCTGAATATAGCACGCTATAAAGGTTCGGCGAATCCAAGCGTAAGCAAACACCCGGTAGTACAACACTGGCTAACTAGTAGCAGAGGTGGAGAAAGCTCCAATCACTTTTCTTAGTATTTTTCCCATAATATAAAACACAACTCCTGGGAGTTGTATGTTGTTATGTATTATAGGCGGGGGGATCACTACCCAGACCGGTTTCAATCCTTTTTAGGGTCTCATCAGTGAGTAGGTAGACCAAATAATACCAACATTGTAATGATAAGAGCTTTATATAGTGTCTGCTATACGAGTTGAGAGAAAAGGTGCACCAGTAAATTATTGAAAAATAAAGAGACAAAAAAAAAAATTTCTTTAATTTTTTTAATTTAAAATATCTTTTTAGTGCGACTTTTGCTGTTGAACTTCTTCGGATAGTTTCTCAATATGTGGCGAATACGTAATTTTCATTTTCAAACATGATGAAAGACTCACGTTGTTTAATTGGTTGCTCAACTTACTTTTAATAAAATTCATATTAGAAAATATTTGCTCACCCAAATATGTCGATCCGAAAATCGATAGAAGTCCAAATGCGTATTTTTTTAACTGAATATAAGTGTCCGGTAAAGAATTCACGCGCCAAATACAATCTGATTTTGCTTTTTAAGATCTTCTATTTCCGACCATTTGTGTTGTATTGCAAGAGTAGATTTTTGTCTTTCCAACTCCTCGAGCTTTAAGATTTCTAAAGGTCAGCTTTAAGATTTCTAAATTTTGAATTCCACAAATCCTTGGTTTTCAGGTGCTCAAACTCAAGTTGAAATGCAGCCTCATCAATTCCAGCAAAAGGTGAAAAAATTAATTCGGCAGGATTAATTTCAAGCGGTCGCAATAAAAATGACATAGTTGCCTTGTTCTTTCTAAACTCCTCAAATCTCCCATTAAATTCAGATTGCATGTTTACCGCAATTTCTTTGAAAAAGGTTAAATTTATGGAATCATCAGCTTGTTCTTGTTGATATTTCTTCAACGTAGGAAACTGTAATAATGTGCCTTTCTCTAAGTCTAGCAAACAAATATAATTTTTGTTCAAACGAAATCACTTCTAAAAGCAAAACTGCTGTATTTCCCTTTCCCTGTAGTTTCTTATTTAGTGCGTTTAAATGGGAAGTCATATCCACTATAAAGTAGAATTTTTATAACCAATGAATATCTTTTAACTGTGCATATTCAAGGTCCTTTTGTCTTAGAAACAACTTAACCTCGCCAAGGCAGGTGGCAAATTGCATCAACACCGCACTTCTGGAAAGCTATCTTATTCTGTTATGCAAAAGAAGATCGGAATATTCGCAATTGATTTCTTTAAGAAGTTCAAAAAATTTCCGATGATGTAGCGGTGTTACCATTATTTTGTTAACAATTTCTACAACCAAATCCATCACTACTGTTATCTCTTTTGGAAAAGTTTGATGGATTATGCAGTGAAAGGAAAACATGTCATGCAAAATTTGTTTTTTAAATAAAGAAACAAAACCTCTTTTTGTACCTTTCATGCTCGGCACCCCATCGGTCGCAATAGATATTATTTCTTAATATTAAGACCCTTACCTTACCTTACAAGCAAGTGGTAACAGCAGATTCAATGTCTTCTCCATGAGTTTGTCCTGTAAGTGGCAGTATATCGAGTAATTCTTCCCAAGATCCTTGAGAGTTTACGTATCTACAAATAAGTACAATCTGTGCAATGTCATCCACATCGCATGATTCGTCACAGGCAATGGAGAATCCTGGTGTTGAATTTAGATCTGAAACCTGCTGATTTGTTATATCTTCTGCCATTTGTATACTTCTGTCTTAGCAGTAATCTTAGCATCTTACAATCTTAGCAGATAATGGCATGTCTTTTATTTTTGTGATTATTTCCGCTTTGTTTTTAAAATCGCAGAAGAGAAATTCGGACATTTTAATAAAACACTTTCACATATTCGCGTCCGTAAAAAGTTTCCCTTGTTTAGCAACTTCTTGAGTGGCCACAAACTAGCAATAGATATATTTCTTGATGCTTTTTATCCATTTGGAAAAATGAACATTTAGTTAGGTTTACTTTGCGTTGCAGCTCTTCTACTGCCTTTTTCTTTCATCTCCCCATGGATATGCTTTGTCAAATGTATCGTGTTTATTTAAAAAATGTCTTTGTATATTTGATTTTTTATTGTTTGAAAGCTTTTCATGGCATATTAAACACAATGGAAATCCTGATGTATTTGCTACAAATGCATAGGTTTCGGTCCATTCACTGTTATACTCCCGATTTTCTTTTTCTATCTTTCTCTTCTTTGCTGACATTTTAAATATGGTAAAAATATTTTTATTTTGTTAATATTTAAGTTAATGTTACAATACTCACGTTACCTAACACAATCACCAGTAAATGAAAGCACTGCAACGTCCACTACAAAGCACTTACTTATTTTAACAAAGTGAGCAGATTTACAGACCACACCTGCACTATATGCGAAGACAATGGGCGCGTTCAGACAGGCAAGCGCTACCGTAACGCTACATGTGCTCCTAGCAGGACGTCACAAATGTGTCCGAGCCAACTGCAGGATAGTAGCGCTACCGTAGCGATCGCCATTCGCTACAAAGTAGCGCTCTGCCTGGCTGATCGCGCCCAATGTAAACTGACGTTTTTGAGTATCGGCATATGGTTAGGGGTCATTTGACCTACAAAAAATTTCTTTTTTACTTCTGTGTTTAGATAGATCGTTTAATAACGAAAAGAGCCGCAATTATTCATTCAAAGAGCCGTATGCGGCTCCGGAGCCGCAGGTTGCCGACCCCTGAGCTAGGGTGGACAAAAGTATTTGCAAAGAATTTTGTGGTACTTTTGTGTAGGAAAGTTCTGATCTCAGGAATATTGGCTTCTTGACATGAGACATGAAGCAGCAAAGCCCTTTATCTAGTTGCACTTGACTACAGGTTGCCATGGGATGGCAAACACGACCACTTCGCCCTCCAGTGATGCTCATCTTCTTGTGAATACTATTTTTTTAAACATTTTTTGAATCATCGTTCCAGTTCCGAGATTGCATTTCGCACTTTTTCAGTTGCTACTCAAGGTCAGTAGGAAGAGCCATTGTGGTAGCAACTGTGCATGGGATATCAGTCACATAGATAATGCAAAGCAGAGGTAATAAGAAGGTGTCCTGGTGGATACCTGCTATGATTTTGCATTCAGATAATCTGATTACTGCGATATTAAGGTTAAATCAATGCAGAAGGCCTATATTTCTCATACACAGGAAGTAAAATAATATCTCAGCATATTATTAAATTCACTTTTTACAATATATCTCATACTTGACAAGAAATTATTATTATTATTAAGAGAGACCTCCAGGGAGTCAGGGACTCATCGAGGGAGACCACATACTACATGCACCAGCTATCATACTTATTCTTGAATTCATTCACACTGCTTGCACTCAACAACATCCAATGGCAATCCATTCCAATCATACACCATCCTATAAGAGAAAAATCTAGCCCTCACCACCTTCATAGCAGCATTCATTCTCAGCTATCTCAGGATGCCCTCTTGTCCTTTTCCCACCCTCAATAAATTGAAAAATTTCATCAATTGAAATCCTGTATGACCCCTTTCAGGAGTTTGTAAGTCTTAATCATATGATCCCTCTTTTCTCCTGTTTGAGAAAGAGAGATGATATGACTGTAGTATCTACAGTCTACAAATTCTCAATCTACCTTCTAAAGCATTCCATAATCCTGATATCATTTTTAAGACTCTCCTTTGCACTCTCTCCAGTATATCAGAATCACAATGGAACCCAGGAGACCAGACCTGTGCACAATAGTCAAAGTCAAGTCTTATCATGGCCTTGTAAAGAGGCAAAATGACATCCTTATCTTTACATTTCAGCATTGCAATTATCTTTTGAGTTGTATTTGCAATCTTTGTTACATGGTCCCTGAACTTCAACTTCCTGTCTAATAACACTCCAAGTTCCCTAGCCTCATCAGTTTCTTCAAGGTTAATCCCACCAATATAATACGACATTGTATATCTAATCATGTCAAAGTGGATGACTTTACATTTATTGGCATAGAACTGACACCCATTTTCCCATGACCACAATTCAAGCCTATTCAAATCATTCTGCAAATACTGCATATCAACAGCATTCCTGATTACCCTACCTATCTTTGCATCATCAGTAAATAGTCTTGTGTCGTAGTTGCTACTCATGTATCTATCCTTTAGTCTTTGGGTCAAATCCCTGTTAAACTCTCATTTGGGTATCACGTGGTACATCTGGGGAACAAAGGAATTGCCTTGAGATCGAGCCAATACCAGCATATCAGATTGTCTGAGATCAACCCCTCAAAAAACACTAAGAATTTATATTTCGCTGCACCACTTAGCGCTTTTAGATTAAACAATATTGTCAATCAAGAGGTGATCTCAAGACAGTACTTAAGTGATACCATGTAATTATGCAAACGTGGCCAAAATCTATTCTTATTCTAGTCTCCGGCCTAGGTTCGTAATACTTTTTTTTTTTTTTTTTATAAGCGGTGCATCGGATTCCAGAAATCACAGATAGTCTTAGTTGGGAACAAAAGCAAGGTTTATTAGATAAACCTTGCTTTTGTTCCCAAAATTTTGTTCCCAAATTAAGCTTATTGTATTGTACATACAATACAATAAGCTTAATTCCCACCTTAAAGGAGTTACTGACAGTTAGGATAGAATTAGAACAATACAATAATATAAGTATACTCATGATTAAACTGTAAATCTCTGAAGTAAGATTTCTTATATTTTCCCTTAGATACCTTAATCATGCATGATTATCACAATAACTCTCTATTTTTTAGTAGCTCAATCAAACCACACAAGATAGCATTTATATCTTTAACAATCCCTTCATTGATAGCAATTCCTTACTTTAAACACATTCTTAACCTCCTAGAACATATTACGTAACTCTATCACAATAGGAGACAGTAAGATTTTAAGGTAACTCTCTCTAGATCACTGCAGTTCAGTCCTAATTATTATCATTAATGTTCCTTCCTTTGGTTTAATAATGTGGCACAAATAATTCATTCACAATCAACAAAATACAAATAGTGTACTTATCTATCCTTGGTTCTGCATCGCGTCAAGGGTCTCCCGGAATCTGCCTCTCCTTAGACGAAATGTCTATGTGCTCCAATCTGGCTTTCTATGGACGGCCGGGCTTATTCCTTCCGCAGAGATACTGTGTCCAGTTCCACTGCTGCCTCTATCAAAACCCTCCGGAATGGAGACACTGCCATCCTTCACCTGCTCACGACACCGCGAGACGAACACCAGGAGATCCAGGAACAAAAAGCCTCTTTTCAGGAGCTAGACCCTTATATTTTCACCTTTCTTTCTCGGCGATTCTCGCATTCCGCGATGTCCACCCAACGCACTCACATGGGCTCACGTCACAGTGTCCAGCTTTCTCCGTTATATCCCATGTGCACTGAAGGCACGTAATTGCTTGGGGCATACAGCTCCTTCGTGTGGCTGCTCTGTGACCTTTGGACTTCACCTCCCCCCCCCCATCTTGAACTTGTGCTAACATCCCATAATCTCTTAGTACACAATGCTCTATTAAACTTTGCTACAGGTCTACTCTTCCACTATTATTTAACTAATTGGTGAGTGGTAAAAATGCATACTTATTTGTTTTCTCACAGTATGAAATATTTGATATATTTACAATGCATTATTTTTATACTCAAGAGGCAAGCATGGTATAATGTTTCTTATTGTATGTTTGCTCCGTTATACAATGATAAGATGAAATATTTTATGTTCCAACTTATCAGGGTATAACAATAGCTCTATGTCGCTTGTCAAATCCATCCCAATATCATTAATGTATAGATTGAATAACAGTGGACCAAACACTGATTCTTGTGGTACACCGCTGGCAACTGGTATATGGTGATATTAAATCTTGCAGACTCACATCCCCCCATATACCACTTTTTGAAATTTGTCAGTCAGTCAACCTCTTATCCATGCTAATATTCTATAATCCAAATCCATATTCTCGAATTTATGCAACAGTCTACCATGCTCTACCAATTATATATTTGATTTAATCCTTTATCCAAGTGTAAGCAAATATAGTTTGTGCCTGAAATATTTTCAGGACTGGGGCAATTCGTAGTAAAGGTAGTATAAGTTCTGATCACTTGCCATAGTATCCGATAATGCAAAGCACATATCGTTATGGGTATGTATAATGCTATGTATTATGGAAAGGGTCACTACCCAGACCGGTTTCGACCTTTATTGAGGTGCTGTTTAAGTAAAGACCTCTCTAAAAATCAGGCAGTACCTAGACCTCTCCCTATGAGTGACCGAAGGACCATCCAACTCAGCGGTGGCTCCACTCACTGACAGGCTGACCCTACCACCAAGCAGAGCCATAATCTCAGTGGTGACCCACTCAGAGACAGGCAAAAACCTACCCCTGAGCAGAGCCATAATCTCAGCAGTGGCCCCACTCAGAGACAAGGAAAAACCTAACCCCAAGCAGAGCCATAATCTCAGCAGTGGCCCCACTCAGAAACAAGGAAAAACCTAACCCCAAGCAGAGCCTCTCACATCTCAGGGAAAGCAACCACTTCTGCAAAAGCACATCAGTGGCAGCCAGACACAGAAGTGATGATACTAAGGTGGAAGTAATGAAGAAGTCATACCACCATATACCAGTTGCCAAAAAGGTGTCAACACCATTTTTTTTTTTTTCAACTATGCTACCAATGAAGTTTTTTTCAACTATGCTACCAATTACATATTTGGTTTAATCCTTTATCCAAGTGTAAGCAAACAAAGTTTGCACCTGAAGTATTCCTTCTTCATCCACCTTAGTATCACCACCTCTGGGTCTGGCTCCCACTGATGTGCTTTTGCACAGAAGTGGTTGCTTTCCCTGAGATGTGAGAGGCTCTGCTTGGTGGTGGTGGGGTGAGCCTGTCACTGAGTGGAGCCACCGCAGAGTTGGATGGTCCTTTGGTCACTTATAGGGAGTGGTCTGGGGGTCCACCTGATTTTTAGAGAGGTCTTTACCAGTCACTACCCAGACCGGTTTTGACCGGTCTGGGTAGTGACCCTTTCCATAATACATAGCATTATATATACCCATAAGGATATGTGCTTTGCATTATGGGATACTAAGGCAAGTAATCAGAACTTATACCACCTTTACCATGAGTTGCCCCAGTCCTTGAAATATTTCGGGGGCAAACTTTGTTTGCTTACACTTGGATAAAGGATTAAACCAAATATATAATTAGCAGCATAGTTAAGTGAAAAAATTTCCATCAACTATCTCTAATCCAGAGAATTTTAATAATAAGGTATTGACACCTTTTGGCAACTAGTATATGGTGATATGACTTCATTACTCCCAGAAGTGGTGATACTAAGGTGGAAGTAATGAAGTCATATCTAGCTCCTGCTGCCAAGACCTCAATAAAGGTCGAAACCGGTCTGGGTAGTGACCCTTTCCATAATGCATGGCATTATACATACCCATAAGGATATGTGCTTTGCATTATGGGATACTAAGTGATCAGAACTTATACCACAGAAGCAACTTGCTCACATTCTATAACAATGTTACCATTGAACTAGACAAGAGAAATGAATATACCATGAAACTTTTGGATTTTGCTAAGGCTTTTGACAGAATACAGCGTGATGGACGATGGAAGCTTTTTCACTTGGCTATGCTACCAATTATATATTTGGTTTAATCCTTTAACACAAGTTGCCCTAGTCCTGAAAATACTTCAGGTGCAAACTGTGTTTGCATACACTTGGCTTAAAGCTTTACCACAAGTTGCCCCAGTCCTGAAAACACTTCAGGTGCAAACTATGTTTGCTTACACTTGGATAAAGGATTAGACCAAATATATAATTGGTAGCATAGCCAAGTGAAAAAAACTTCCATTTTCCATCATGCTGTATTCTGTCAAAAGCCTTCATAAAATCCAGAAGTATCATGATGTATCCATTCCTCTTGTCTAGTTCAATGGTAACATTGTTATAGAATGTGAGCCAGTTGCTAAAACATGATCTTCCCTTAGTAAACCGATGTTGCTCATTACGAAGTAGAGATTCACTATCAACCCATTTCTGAATGTGAGCCCTAACCAATTTTTCCAAAATCTTCACCACTACTCGTGAGATACTAATTGGTCGATAGTTGGATACATCGGTCTTCGCACCACCCTTGTGCAATGGAATCATATTCTTTCTTTAATCCCTTATCCAAGTGTAAGTAAAGAATTAGCATTTGAAATATCTTTATGAAGTCTACTTGTATATTAGAGGATGTTGACTTCACATCTGAGGCAATTAACGTGATGTCAACAGCCCTATATACAAGTAGACTAGTCATGAAGATACTTCAAATGTAATTATGCTTGGGTAAAGGATTAAAACAAGAATATAATTTCTGGTCAATATAAGCCACTATACAGAAGGTACCAGAGGTGATTATTTTTGGTGCCAAACGTCACGTTTTTTTTCCACAAGTATTTAGCAATAATTAACTCATTCTTTTTGCATTATTATGAGTGGTTGTTTGATTAACTGTAAAGATGGTGTGCTTAATTCTGTGGTTTTCAAAGGTTTTATTTTTGTCTTATTGAATGCTGTATTATGTGTCACAGCACCAATGTACAAAAGAATGCAGGGTGATGTCAACCTGTGCAATATTCTTTGCTGTACTATATGTGAAATGTATGCACTCTGTAGAATGAAATTTATGGAAGAAGAATGAAAGTGAAGAGCATGTTTGTAAGTGTTTTGTGAGCAAATGCCAGAAGCGTGCAGAGAATAAGAAGAATGATAGTGATGAGTTGAAAGGCAAAATGCATGAAAATGCAATTAGGTCTGGTGTCACAAGCAGTACAAGTGACTAAGAATGAAATGGTAGAAAATGAAGAGAATTACTAGATGGTAATTGAAAAGATAGTGCATTTACTTGGAGTTCTGAACATAACAAAACAAGAGATTGAATGGTTGGAGAAACATCTGCCAGATGGTATGACACAGGAGTAAAAGAAGGGAGAAATGAAAAGGGAGAGAAAGCAGAGTATAAAAGAACAAAAGTGTGAGAATAAGGATTGGATTTTGTATGGTGATTTGTTGATAACAGGAATGCTTTAGGACAGTGTGATGAAATCATGTTTTCCTGGTGACAAGATTAAGGATGTTGATGATGCTGTTAAGGGTGTAGAGAGAGAGAGAGAGAATGCACCATTTCATTGAAATAAGTCTGATTATCTTCTTCAAAGGAATTCACTTTTTTCATATTTTATGTGGTTACCACCCACGAAAGGTTATTACTAAACCTATAGTAATAACCTACATTTGTGGGCTAAGGATTTTTTTTCCCATTTTTATCAATTATATAATTTTTTGTAATTTTTTAATTGATTTTTACATAGTCCAAAAACCTGCTCTAGAGATCAAACATGAAACTTTTTCAGCCACTTCAGACCTCCAATAGCAGGATGGTGGTCTCACACCGGGCAATGAAATTCATCTTCCACCTAAAGACTTCAACAAGCATCCATGCCCATGGTGGGATTTGAACCTGCAACCTGCTGGTTGGAAAACAGGCATGTTTACCACTTGGGTAACCAGGCTGGCAACATAAGAACTCCTATCTGTCTAAGGATGGGTTGAGTCCCTTCCTAATGAGTGGGTACTAGCATATTCATGCAGCTGGTACGCCACTCCTCTGCTGCATCCCCCTAAGGGTGATATTCATGACTGTATCCGTGTGTTCACGAGGCGTCGATGGGAATCGAATCTAGGACACTCCTTCCCAGGTATATGGTTGCGAAGCACATAGCCACTAGGACACATAAGAACTAAGGAAGTATTGATCAATAATAAGTAGGAGAGAAAATATGAATTTATATAATCCAAATTGTATTCAACAAATAGAGATAGGTGGGGGATATTAATTCATCACTGTGTACACCACAAGTTGTACATCTGTGGTGTTAGAAAATCGTTCGTATTCATGTACTACAATAAGAAACCAAATTCTTTAACGCGCCGTTAGTAAGGTGGGGTGTCACAGACTCCAAAGACTTTACATTGACTATAACTATGACACCACACTTTACTAAAGCTGGGTTAATATTGCAGAAAGCCAAAGTAGGAGACCAAATGCTACTAAGGCTAAGAAGATCATGGCACCTTTTAATTACAACAGCGTCCTTGAAAAGATGTTTAAATAGTCTAAGGGCAGCCCTTTTTCATCTTTTCTATTATAGGAAAGATGAGATACACACTCTTACAAAAAATAAAGCTCATTAAACTTAAAAATTAAGGCCTTACACAATGGAACCATAACTTCATTTCTGCAAGTTAAGGCCTTCCACATCATTGTCATAATCTAATGCAATGACTTTGTGACTTGTGAAATGTGATCACTAAACTTCAGGTCCTTGTCCACCAAAACTCTCAGATCCTTTGTCTTCTCAACTCCCTTCAAAATTTCCCAACACACCCAACCAAGTGCATTCCATCACTGCTTACCAAATTTCAGACCCATACACTTTGCAACATTGGCTTGATAGTTCAACTCACTTACCTCCCCTCATACAATCTATTCAAATCCTCACATAGATCACAGAATAACTGACAATTAGAAATGTATGACATTAGAAAGTTATTTCATATACATCCAGGTATTTTTAACCAAGGATGCAGGTGCTGGATACTAATCTAATAAAATAACTTTTTAAGAACTTCGAACTTTTTATCAATGTATGACAAAGTAACTTCCAAAATCTTGTAATGTTTTGTGATATCATGAGAATGAAAGTCTTGGAGGACAGTGTAAAAATATTTTCTCCACATTGCTTTATGTTATAACCATTCCTGGAGAACACATTTTTAATAAGCTTAAGTTAACACCAAAAATCTATCAGATTCATTATTATCAGCACAATCCTTTTGGCATCAAGATTTCAAAGATCTCAGAAAGTTCATACTAAGTAAGTGGAGTTTTGCTACATCTTATTATAAATACTTGGGTGTATATAATGGGTGGAATAGATGCCGAGCATAAAATGAAAGATAATACTGGTCTTTGATTGCCATTTAAAAATTTAAGTGGACTGGAATTCAACCAGCTTCAATAGTGTTTTTCAAGGAAAGCCTATTGGTAAAAATACACTATAAGATGCTTAACTGGAATGATGGTCTTCTACCTTAGTACAACTCCAAACAATCTCAAATGAACTGAAGACAGGCAAGATATATCTAAATAATAACTTGGTGAACTATAAGACATTATATCCAAGCAATAGTGATCAGAAAAAGCATTCCATTCTTGAATGGCACGCAATTTGAAGTAATGATACAGGCAAATTTTGAAATCGGATATTACACAAGGAGATTTCTTTGCCGGTGATCATACAAGGTTCTAAGGAAAGAAGTTTCCTTAGAATTTGAGTTATTGGAAAGAAGAGGTTACTGAAATAAAAACTACTACTACTCCTTGGCATTACAGTCCATTTAGGACCTGGGCCTGTCTTGGGATAGCCTTCCATTTTTCACGATTCTGTGTCCTGTTTCTCCAATTCTTTAATCTCATTTTCTTTAAATCATTCTCCACATCGTCATGCCATCTCCTTTTTTGGTCGTCCTCTAGGTCTAGATCCACCCGGTCCAAACATGACCATTTTTACAGATTGGTCATCCCTCATTCGCTGAACATGTCCTAGTCTTCTCACCTGTATAGTTCTTCACACATTCTTCTCAATGCTCGTGGTCTGTTTAGGGTTAAGACATTCCAGATTCCAAACCAATATTCATAATCCTTTTTCCGTTGTTGGTTGTTCTGTGAAGTCTGTCCGGTTAATTTTCCTTTTGACTTTCTTAATAAGTTTAGTTTTTACAGGGAAGGGTTGTTAGCCCTGTACCCCCCCCCCAACCTTACAAGAAGGAACCCAGATATATCCCTGGGGACTGAGTACCCATTTTAGTCACCTTTTACGACATGCATGAGCTATTGGGACTATTCTTTAAATCTGGTTACCACACAGGAAACTAAAATAAAAAGATGATATTTATTGGAGATCTAAATAGCAGAGTACAACACCAATTCCAAACATACAGAAATGTTTTGAAAATTTTTGATAAAAAAAAGAGTAACGCTAATATAATACTGGAAGTACCTGCACTATTTCTGTTCAAGGAAGAACACACAAGACTTATGAAACATATAAATATTATTGTTGATAGTGACATCTTCAGATTTAGTTCAGAATATAATCAGTTCAGTGATCACCATTTAGATCAGAACAATATTACTATTATTAACATCTTGACAACTATGGAGTCAGAGACTCATTGTGGGAGGTATACAATATTGCACAAAATGCTCATCCAACCATGCCTTGAACTGATTCAATGTGTCTAAATTCACAACAAACTCAAGCAATGCATTCTGCTCACCAACCACTTTCCAAGCAAAGCACCTTCTCTTCTGCTTGCATCTTCCTCATACAGCTTCCGGCGATGGCCTCTTGTTCTATTCCCCCCTCTCCCATTTTATGAAAAATTTCTTCCATGTCAACCTGATAACAACACAACTAGCTTATATGTCTCAATCATATCCCTGCCTCCACCACCTATTCACGAGGTCTGCAATTTACATTCTCTCAAACTGTCCTCATACTCCATATTCCAAAGCCTACAAAACTACCTTTGTGAATCTTCTCTGGACTCTATCAAATCCTCGTCACCATGAAAACCCGGTGACCAAATTTGTGCAGAATAATCCATATGAGACCTGATCAAGGCTTTATACAATGGTATTATATTTCTGAATGTCAGGGTCCTCTGCATCATCGCCATTATCTAATGTGAGGTTTTCACAACTTGCGCAATGTAGCTGCTCAATTTCAGGTCCTTGTCCACAAGAACCAGATTTCTCATTTTCTATATCTTGTTTAAAGTTGTTTGGAGAATGGATATATTAACTACAGGCAGGGCAGCCGAGAGAAATTTTCGGGCCCGTGAGGTGTCTGTGGTCCGGGGCAACTTAAAAAAGTGCATCACTTTTGTTTAATAAAAAAAAGTCACATAAAACATTAAACATTTATTTTAAAAAAATGTACAATAAATTCAAAATTTGATACATTACATACCATACAAACATTAAATAAAAAAGAGAATTTTTAAATTTTTATTGCCTGATCTGCCTCATCCACTTCCTCACTTTATGGTTAGCAAAATCTTTAATCACCTCGTCATAATCAATTTTCATTGCCAGGCCATGTTCCATTGATAGCAAAGCTAAGCCGTTTAATCTTTCCTGGAGCGTTGATGATCTACAGAAGCTCTTTATTGTTGAAAGTTTACTAAACGCCCTTTCACCTTTGGCAACTGTTACTGGTATTGTGCAAAAATTCTGATTGAAGTACATATTTCAGGAAAAACACTGTGAAGTCGAAATTTATGAATGGTATTTAATAAATCTAGTCCTAGTATAACATCTTTAAACGTGGCGTTATGAATCTTTTTTATGTGACATTCACGGTGAACTAAAGAGCATAGCCGTCTGTCTAAAACAAAACACAGTATCATTCTCAATATGCCATTATCCTTTATCATTGTTGTATTAGTACAAGAATTAAAACCATGCATTATAAACACAGTTATGTGACACATCGTTCCCTTTTCGATGCCGGGCCTGTGACAAAAGTCTCAGATATCAACCGCTCTCGGCAGCACTGACTACAGGTATCCCTTGATTAATGCGATTAATTAATCCCTCAATTTTATTGCATATATCAAAATGGTATTAATCAATTATAATAATCAATGGTAACAATTACAATTCGTCCATGATCGATTACTGTATTAATAATTCGTTTTTTATGGTACTCTTTTAGGAAAGATAAAAAAATGAATGCAAAGTAAATGTTTAATAAATGCTTGTACCTACATTAGTTACTGCACTTTTTTTATCAAAAAAGTTATCAAGAGTCATTTTAGTTTTTTCTTATAAGCATATATTCTGTGATAACAAGCAAAATGACTCTCTAGACCTCGGCAAACAAGCATTCCTAGATTAACATCTGGATCCACATCCATTACTTGCTGCTTAAGCGATTCTAAACTGTGAAATATTCCATCCAGTTCTTTGATTGCTATCTCCTTTGGAACCTCATCTTCACATTCCATTTGTTCGTTGTCTTCCTATGTGCATTGTTGTTCAATTTCAAGAAGTTCATTGTCACTGAAATCTTTTGAATTTGAATCCCACAATTCTTTTAACATTTTGAAAGATTTTTCCCATGTGGTTAGACTATAATAAATTTAGTTTAATCCTTTATCCAAGTGCAAGTCTGAAGTATCTTCAGGACTGAGGCAACTCGTGGTGAAGGTGGACTAAGCTCTCATCACTCCTTGTCTTAATATCTCCAATAATGCAAAGTACATCTCCTTGCAGACAAGTATAATGCTATGCATTAAGGGAAGGGCCACTGCCCAGACCAGTTTCGACCTTTATTGAGGTCTCGTCAGTGGGAGCCAGACTCAGAGGTGGTGATTAAGGCGGAAGCAATGGAGAAGTCATATTTACCTATACGAGTTGCCAAAATGTGTTGAAAGTTTATTTTCCACTTGGTTAGAGTATAATAAATTTAGTTTAATCCTTTATCCAAGTGTGAGCAAACAAAGTTTGCGCCTGAAAGTATCTTCAGGACTGGGTTAAGGTGGTACCACCTTAACCCAGTCCTGAAGATACTTTCAGGCGCAAACTTTGTTTGCTCACACTTGGATAAAGGATTAAACTAAATTTATTATGCCAAAATGTGTCTCACCTTATTATCAAATTACTCTGGATTTAGAGAATAATGTTGAAAGTTTTTTATATTATATTATACTAAGACAAGGAGTGATGAGAGCTTGGTCCACCTTTATCATGAGTTGCCTCAGTACTGCAAATACTTCAGGTGCAAACTTTGTTTGCTTACACTTGGATAAAGGATTAAACTAAATTTATTATAGTCTAACCAAGTAGAAAAAAACTTTCAACATCTTTGGAGGTAGAGGAAATAAGAGATCTGGGGGTGATAGTGGATAAGGATCTAAAATTTAGGGGACAGATCGCCAAAATTGTGAAGACAACACAAAGGCTTCTGGGAATGATGTGGAGGACACTGACGTGTAGAAGTAGGGAGATTCTTGTTCCGTTGTATAAGGCTTTGATTAGGCCACACATGGACCATTGTGACCAGATTTGGTCATCTGGTTTTCAGAAGGATGAAGAGATGTTGAAAAGGGTCCAAAGGAGACTGACTAAGGTAGTTTTTGACCTCTGGAATGTCGATGAGGAAAGATTGAGAAGATGTAATTTGCAGAGTCTGGTGGACAGGAGGAAGAGGGGAGATATGATATAGACCTACAAGTTGGTAAGGGGTTGTTATAGGATCAATGCTGGAGAAGTTTTACAGAGAATAGTGGGAGATCAGGGGAGAACCAGACGTCACCCTGGAAACTGTATAAAGAGTGTGAGTAGGGCAGTGAGAGGCAGGTTTTTTTTGTGCAGAGTTGTGAATGATTGGAATGCCTTGCCTGAGAATGTGGTGTCTGCAAAGAGTTTGAATGTGTTTAAAACATGGTATAATGAGCTGTGTGTGTGTGTGATAAAAGGACCTCCCAGATGAAATTACATTTGTCTTTTATACGTGTCTTCAACATTATCATTGTTTCTATCCTAAATAGCTTGAGTCTCCTGATTAGAGGTTTAAATGTTTAATGTAACTAACTGGCTTGTCATTCCTCTGCTGCATCTCCTAAAAGCAGGTGTATTATATCAGTAATGTTATTCACAAACCAGGCAAGTCCAGCTTACAAGAAGAAAACCCAAGGTTAACACAACTGGAAACTCATCTTCAGCTGAAAAGTTCTTATAAAGGTTCATCACATTGTCAACAAAGATCTAAATCTGGTCATTCTAAATGTCACATGCTCAAATGTCACAATTTCCACCTAACAGAGCTAGTGAGGTTATTTAATAGCAGTATAAAAGTATTTCATTCCATTTCACAAAAAAATGTTCTAAAAGTAACAGTAAAACCATATTGTTGCAACAAGAAAGATGAACATTAAGCTGTCAGAACTTAAATATCACATGGAAATTAAAACATTACTTTATCGATGCTTAATGTGTCATCCTTTCAGGACACTTCTATTATATTTTTTGTACACACGCTCACACACACATACAATCTGCTTCAAACAATGTTCTCTCATGCCTGTTAATGTGAACTTTATATTGTTTACATTAACAGGCATCAGAGGACAGCCAGAAGAACTGCAATAGCATAATTCCAAAGTAATATGCTAAAAATCAGATCATATGTGATGTGCAACTCTCAGGATACCAAGAGAAAGAAAATTTATTTTAAAAAAAATGCCAAAATATTAACACTTTGACTGCCACGATACCAATTTTTTTTCCATCTTCACAGGCCACTACGCTGAATCGTCATATTACATTATTCTAGTGATTATTTCACTTAACCATGCTGTGAAAACAATTTGTGTTGTTTGCTATAACAAAATATCAACAGAAAGTGGCAGAAATGTTGCAGCTAAGAAAACATCGACTTCTCAGTGAAATGTGACCACTGCGAAAAATATTACTGTGCAACATGCTTTTGCAAAGCCCATGATTGCATCCTTCAGCAATTAGCTTTTTTTTTTTTTTTTTTTTTTTCATTTATTTGAATTTGCCGGCCTGGTTGGCCGAGTGGTTAGCATATCCGCTCTCCAGTCAAAAGGCTGTGGGTTCGAATCCTGCCGTGGGCATGGATGTTTGTGATTGTCTGTGAAAATAATAGTGGTTATGGTGGACAGTAGATGGCGTTGGTGTAGATGAAGTGGTTTGTAGATGAGGTTGAGTGATGGAGACGGAGAGTTGTAAAGTAGATGCCCTCCCTCGATGAGCCTTAGGACTCCCTGGAGGTGTCAAAAAAAAAAATAAATAAATAATTTATTGACTAAAAATAATAAAAATAATGTTTCATTTATTGTCTTCGAGCTGAATTCAAAATAGCTTTCTTTTCTTGCTTTTTTGAAATAAATACTTCAATTTATCTCCTTTTAAGATATTAAAAAAGCAGGTGTTTCATAAAATGAAACACTTGCGAAAAAATAGCAAAAATATATACACATATTTTCTTATTTTGATACATGAAAAATTTCAAGTATTTTGATGGGCTTAGCTTGGTTTCTAGTGCACCAGGCCATGCTTATATACAGCCCATGCATTAAAAATAGCTGCTGTGAGACACAGCTGTTTCACTAAGGAATAATCACAAGTTAACCTGTGAAACAGATATGTATCACATGGCACTAGTGGAAAGTGTACGCATGAGGCACACTTGTTGCATACGGCAGTCAAAATGTTAAAATAAAATGCTATAGTAGTATATAAAAATAGACAAAAAAAAAGACATCAAGTACTTTTTTTTTTCAAAATTGCTCAATACCAATACTGTAAATACAATACTTACCTAAGAAGGAGATAAGGAAGTAGTTTTTCAAGATATCGCACATATTTTGAGAAGGCTGAGAGCAGTGTGCTCAAATTTAAACCTTCCAACTAAAAGTTAAAAAACATTAAAATATATAAAATACAGCTAATATATAAATAGTATATAATTTTATATACATAGATATACCTTCAGAAATAATAACACAGAGGTAAAATTTAACCTTTGATAACTTAATGAGATTTACACTCCAGGTCCCCTTTATTTTAAGAATAAATATATTCATATGTCAATTTTTTGACTACCACACAACAGTCAAATAAAGCACCAAAACTCAAACTGGCTATAACACTATCAATAAGCAAATAAGTTGCTTTATAACTGACTCAGGTTAGTAGCCTGACATATAGTACAAAACACACACACACACACCGTTATGAAGTATTCATAAAATATTCATTAGGCCCTGATATTATTATTATCTAACATCCATAGTCAGCCTGGTTGGCCAAATGGTTAGAGTGTCCAGTCTCCAGCCAAGAAGCTGTGGGCTCGAATCCTGCCATGGGCATGGATGTTTGCGATTGTTCTCTTAACTCTGTTTGGAAAGGGAATCCGCAACCCTACCACTTATTCTAGCAAAAGACTTCACCCCCAAAACCCAGTGTGAGGTATGGGAGTGGCCATACAGCATCCATGGATGTCAAACATGTAAAAAAACATTCATGGAATCAAAGGTATCATCGCAGAAGGTCTATACTCTCTCTCTCAATACAAAAGGATCATCAAACCATACCTTAAACCCATTCACAGTTTCTTCACTCATCACACTTTCAGGCAATGGATCACTCTCCATGCAAATAATGTACATCTCATTCCCTTGCTCACACCCTCCTTATATAGCTTCCAGGGTCTCTATTCTACCCTTTTCTTCCTCTACTCTATGAAAAATCTCCTCCACATTAATTTGGTTAATCCCTCACCAATTTATATGTCTCAATCATATCCTCTCTTCTTCTTCTATTCACAAGGCTCTGTACGTTGCATTCCCTCAATTTCTCTATCTGACATTCCATGGACCTGACACTAGCCTTCTCTGGACTGTCCCCTGGTATATCCTCATTCCCCTAAAAACCATGTATCCAAATTTGGGCACAGTAGTCCATACGTGACCTGAACAAAGCCTTATATAAGGGACCCATAACCTATTCGCTTCTGCATGCCAGAAGCGAATTTTTTGCACCTTTCACAACAATTTTTTGCACCTTTCATTCCTTGGGAACTTGCACTGTTGCAAGACTTATGTTAAACAGGTGTGCCAAAGGTGCCATTAATTCCACAGAGCATTCCCTCAAGACAAGTGGCAATATACTGTCAAGTCCTATTGCCTTATTAATATCAAGTTTACTTAATTTTTCATATACTTCCTGCTCATTCACCACCAGTTCTTCATCTGCATTGGTTACCAATATGCCAGTCACCAACAAAAATCATCCTCCTATAGTCATTTTTCTTTCAACTTGCCACATATCAAAAGAACTCACTAGGATTTTTCTTAGCTTGATCGGCCTTCTCATACTGCACTTTTGCTGTCTTTACCAACCAAGTTGTCTCCCTGGCCTGCTTTTGTACTTTTCATGTAACATGATTACCAACATTTATTTTTTATTGCCTCCATAATGCTTTCTTCCAAATTTTATAGTTAATCTTCTCATTCATCCATTTTTGTCATGCTTGGTTTAGCCTATTCACCTTTGGAATACACTCAGATGCTGCTGCTGTTAAGCAGCAGCATCTGAGTGTATTCCAAGTTAGGCATTCTCCCTATGCCTAACCAAATCAGTTTTGATCAATGCTCATGCACTGTCTGTCTCCTTCCTCAACTCCTCTTTTCACACTATAGCTCCAGGCTGTCTCCTAAGCTTTTCATAAACACCAGCCTAGTAGTTCCACATATATTCCTTCTTTATAGAAGCTCATGTGTCTGGCCACAACACAGGTGATCACTTCATGGTCACTCTCACCAACTGAAGGCAGATTAGACATTATTCACAATCATATCCGCTGATGATATAACCAGATCTAACCCTCTAGTGCCCTCCCCCCACTACATATTGCCTAAGACTGTTGGTACCTGGAGAACTTGAAAAATTCATTCTTCTTATTATCTGACACTCTCTCTTCATTCCAATCAATACTGCCATAATTAAAATCATCCATAACGATCCTAAAGAAGTCTAATAGGAAAAGGATAGTTGCTTTTGAAATGTGGTGTTACAGAAGACTGTTGAGGATATCATATACTGAAAGGTAGACAAATGTATGGATGCAAGAAAGGATTGGTAGAACTTTAAGGATCCTTAAGGATATCGACAGAAAAAAGTAGAAATACTCTGGAAGGAAACTTCTCAAAGCAGTAATAGAATTTAAAGTTCCTGGAAAAAGAGGATGGGTAGACTGCCAATGAGATGGATGGATGGATCAGGTGTCTGGAGTGACTGATCTTCAGAAAGTTGAAGCCTCCAGAAAAGGATACAAACAGGACCATCTGGCAAGGACTGCTGTGGCACATCACTGAGTAACTGAATGACCATATGACATCTGATGTCATCTAATGAATAGATGGAAATGATCATGATCATTTCCATCTATGATCTTATTCCTGGCATTCACAAATTAGCATAACAATTCATTTCTTGGTCTATGACCAGTCATCCTACTTATGCTACTCTCCATCTGTAACTTCTCACCTGTTTCTGTCTGCTCACCTTTTGCTCTATATACTCCCCCCCCCTCCCAGACTAACCCTCACATATATCCTGGCCATTTCATTCCTAATGCTGACCATCCACATACATGCATTCATCACTACTTTCAGAATCCACTCTCCTTACAATGTGTTCTATCTGACCTCCTTGATCTGCTCCATTTCCCTGTCCAACTTGCATATCTGTTCGCACATTCTCCTCTCCATTCATAACCACAATGGTCTCACTTGGTCTACTCTCCTGCTCATTCACATCATCTCTGACTTCAACCGATACTTTTTTTGCATCACTCACCTTTCCAAATGACTCATTCCAAAATGATTCAGATGCAGTCCATTGCTCTTATACAGTTCCATCCATCCCTTAAACTCATCCCACACGTTCACAAACTGCACTCCTTTCTCTTCACACATTTCTGCTAACATTCTATCCAAGATCTTTGCTCTCCACTAAAACTTATCACGGTCATACCCTGGCAACACACAAACTACCCATTCTACCCCACTGTTGTCTTTCACTCTCTGCAATAATCTCTTCATATCCAGTCTTACAATTTCCCTATACCCAACCAAATCATTCATCTCAACCACAGCCTCTAACCACCTCAGCTCACTTACTTCTCATATCCAGTGCCTCAATCATTTTGTTCATTCTCCCTCCTGTATATTTTGTTCTGTTAGTCTCTATCTCACACCAGATGGGCTGAAATGCACTATTTTCACTGACCTTCAGTTGAACTCCTATTCTCTTTGGTTGCAGTTTATCAGTTATTATCAAACAAACTGCACTATTTTCCTCTTCACACATTTCTGCTAACATTCCATTCAACATCTCTGCTCTCTGCCACAACTCATCACTCTCATACCTGAGCAACGCACAAACTACGCTTCCTTCCTGTTGTCTTTCACTCTTCTCAATAATCTGACATCCATTCTCACATTCTCCCTATGCCTAACCAAATCATTCATTCCAACCATAACCACTAACTCTATTGCATGGTTTCTTCTCATATCCAACACCTCAATCACCCTGCTCATTCTCCCTCCTAGAAAACATACATTGTGCACCTTCTAATCCACCACACCTTTTATGGCAGAATCTTTATACAGTGTTATTCTTAAGAGTCATTTGCTACTTCCTTCATATTCTTTCACTCATATCTGCCATATGTTTAATTTCATCCTGTATATGCATCATCTTTTTCACTCATCTTAATTATTGCACTCTAGCAATCGCTTTTGCTATTGCTTTGTCAGTCAGACTTTCTTCTGTTCACATACTTATGCCAGCTCTTGCTTCATCATTTAGGCACACTTCTGTTTCTGTAATTATGCCCAGTTTTCCTATTTTAATCATTTTTGTACTCACAATCACATTCTCCACACTCATATTCTCATGATCACTCTTCTGGCTATCATTCTTAGTCTTGCATCCATCACTGGCTTTCACCTAGCACTCTTCACTTCCAGTTCCCACCTTTCATTCAAAACATCACAGTCTATAACATTTCCCACCTTCTACAGACTCTCTCACTTAGTCTCTCTCATCTTAGTAAAATCTACATCACTCACAACACACTTAATTTTCATGCCATGTATCTGGCTGACCTAGTTCTTACTACCATTTTTGCCTTTGTTAACTGTTATTCTGAAAAAGTGTTTTAAACTGAATAACTTCCAAATGCAAACACGCAACATTCACAACCAAACCAGACTAAAATTACACTAAAGTAATAATATAACACCAATAATAAATATTTAAACTTATCTTTTTCTCTCAGGTCATATATCACAGGAGACTGAACATAAACCAATATATTCTCTAAAATGTACTCTAGAAGTCAAAAGGCTAAATGCAGTAGGTGTAAAATTGATGAATAAAGAGATCAAGCATGAAATCTGGAAGAAGGAATTATGGAGGCAGCTAAAATGAAAAATAGTAACAATCAGTTGCATGAGGAGTATAAAGAGCAGGCTAGGAAGGTGACTCAGGTGTAAGAACAGTAGGAATTAACTAATTGGGCAAAAAAATTAATCCTAGAGAGTTCTTTTTACATGAAAAAAAAAGTAATCATTATGGAAAAATAACGTATGAAAATGAAAGGATGGTAACTGCTGCAGAGAACATCAAGGTATTCAATGTGCAATTCATAAACCATGTAAATGGCTATTATGTATTAAATACGCATCCTCATACGCTTTGTATCCATCATATATTTCAATATAATATCAATGGTATTACAATTTTAATATGCACTTTGCATCCATGATAACCTTGATGTCTATAGACTTCTTGGCCGGTAGCATGGTTAAGGTATTGTATTCTCATGCGCATAATATCATAAGGAGTTTAATATACATAATATGGTGTATTAATTACTGACAGTGTGTGATCAGTAGGTATGAGGAATTAAGCAAACCTCATGTCAATAAGGCAGCAGAACTTGGATGGCATGTTATCACATATCTTAAGGGAATGTTATGGAGAGTTAACAGCAGTCTTGTTATACCTGTTGAACAAGTTTTGCAATATAGGGTGAGTCTGAAAAGAGTGGAAAGAGGATAAAATTGTTTCACTTCACAGCGATAAGACAGAATGCTAATTATAGGCTGATGTGCATGTCTGGAGTGTTTTTATTTTATATATATATATATATATGAAAGAATGATCATTAACTCGGTTAGCATACATATTTTTATAAAGAATTGAATGACTAGAAAGATTTAAGTAAAAAGGTTTTAATATAAAAACACGACTAGTTTCGGCTTAACAGCCTTCATCAGGTGATTTCAATTCTTTATAAAACACCTGATGAAGGCTGTTAAGCCGAAACTAGTCGTGTTTTTATATTAAAACCTTTTCACTTAAATCTCAGTTCTAGTCATTCAATTCTTTATAAATACATATATATATATATATATATATATATTTATAAAAATAAATTTAACTGACTAGAACCCGAGAAAGTATAACAAAAACCTTTAATACATCACGACTAGTTTCATCAGTGCTCCGACTTCTTCAGGTGAGAAATAAAAAACATAAGATATAAAAATAACAAGGTAAAAAACATGGACTTTCCAGCTTAATAAAAAGCAGAGTAGTAACAGTCATATTTGAATAGGTGACCGCATGCTACCGTTGGCATGAGTTCAATGTGTGCGACAGCTAATTTTAGAGTGCCAGTACTGGATTACTGCGCTATGGGAATCAGGCAAATTGTAGCTTAGATTGCTGATCAAATGTGAAGGGTCCAGAACTATTTCTTTTGATTCGATAATTCTTCTTTTGAATTCATCCTTGCATATATATAAATTAGTAGTGTGTTCCCAGTCAATTTGATGTGGCTGTTCTTCAAGGTTAGAGTTTGCCGAGAAGAGGACATGACTGGAAAGGGCGCTTACTCGTGTTCTACTGTAAGAGCTGTCACGTCTATGTTCTTCAAGACGAAGTGAAACAGGTTTATCTGTCTGGCCAAAATAAGGTCAATCACAGTCGCACAAAACTTTATAAACACCAGGAAAATGCAGTTGGTTGTGTTTTGGTTTTGGTCGACTCAGAAAAGAACGAAGTTTTGGCAGAGTAGTATAGTCGGTCTTTATGTTGAATTTCTTCAAAATCTTAGCTAGTTTTGGGGTGAGAGAGCTGATAAATGGTAACTGTATATGAGTGATAGGGTTGGAATCATCTTCTTGTCGAGGATGTTGGCGTGGTCTCAAATGTTTAGTGATGTTACGAGACGAATATCCATTATATAAGAAGGTGTTTTTCAGGAAGTTAAGCTCTGTTTGAAGGTCTTCTTCTGTAGAAGTGAGACATCTTGCTCGATGGGCGAGGGCAGAGATGATGCCCAGTTTCTGAGGTGGGAAGTGATGAGAAGAACCATGTAAATATCTATCAGTGTGGGTGCTTTTTCGAAAAATTGAAAATTTAAGACAGTCAGGTAATCTGTTGATCTTTAGATCCAAGAAGGGGAGAATGCCGTTAATCTCTAGTTCTGATGTGAATTTAATGTTCTGATGTTGGTTATTTAAATGGTTTAGAAAGTTTGCAGTTCCTCTAAACTATGTCCCCAGATAAGGAAGACGTCATCAATGTAGCGTAACCACAGTTTAGGTTTCAAAGTAGCTGAGGAAATAGCTTTCTCTTCAAAATCTTCTAGAAAAATGTTAGCTAAGACTGGGGATAGAGGGTTGCCCATAGCTAAACCACTAGTTTGTTTGTATATTTTATCTTCGTAGCAGAAATAGCTGGAATTGATGCAGTGAGTTAGAAGAGTAAACAGTTTTTTAGAAACCTTGTCCTTAAGAAGAGTCAGAACTTCATCTGTAGGTACATTCATAAACAGAGATATGATGTCAAAACTCACCATTCTGTCAGAGTCTAAAAGATTCAAATTTTTTATTTTTGAGATGAAATCTTCAGAGTTTTTGATGAAGGAGGAGGAATTTCCAACTAAATGTTTTAAAGAAGCTGCAAGATATTTAGACAGATTGTACGTAGGTGAGTCAATCCCTTCCACAATAGGTCTTAAAGGAGTGTCAACCTTATGGATCTTAGGCAAGTCGTACAACCAAGGAATGAGGGGATGGAGAGAGCGGAGAGATAGTCTTGTGTGTCTAGGAAGTTCAGAAGTTGATTTCAGAAGATTGTTTGTACGGTTATGAAGTTCTCTTGTGGGATCACTTTCTAGCATAGAATACGTATTAGAACTTAATAAGTTGTTAATCTTTAAATGGTAGTCAGCTTTGTCTAAGATTACAGTTGCATTCCTTTTATCAGCAGGTAAGATAATAATGTCATTGTTGTTACAAAGTTGGTGTATTGCTTTCCTTTCTGTCGGCGATAGATTATCTGTAGGACGACGACTGTTGTTTATGGTAACGATGGCATCGATCCTAAGTAGATTCGCAGTTTGTTTTGGTAATTGTGCAGCTGCCTTTTCAACTTTCGTAAGAAAGAGTTCTTCAGGAATGCAGGCTGGAGAAGAAACAAAGTTAAGGCCCTTTGAGAGCACACTAAGTTCTGCAGGAGAAAGTGTGTCAGAGGATTTGTTAATCACAACATTTTTTAAATTTTGTGAGTTGATATGGGATTGGCGAGTTTGTACCTGTTTAAGTTGGTTGAATTTTCTGATAAGAATTAATTTGTTGGAGAGTTGCGATCTAGAATCGATTTGCACTAAATGTGCTCATAATATCTATCACAAGGCTAAACTTGATTTATTATATGAAAGAATCGCAGATACCAAGTCCACATTAGCTTCTTTGTTCTGCAAAAGAGTTTCTTTAGAACTCCAGGACCTGTTATCTAAAGATGAACTTAAGTTATTTTCTAAAGAAACTCTTTTGTGTTGGTGTCATGTAATAATAATAAAATATAATTGAAGAAAGGCTTATGTGTTGGCAGATCATCTTTAGATTATTTAATGGTATTAATTCGCTGCATAAGAATAATAAGAAAATAATTAATATTTATTTACCTTATTTGCTGATATTTTGCTGGTGTTATACCCAGCATCTTCAGAGCCCAAAAAAGTGTCACAAACAAACAGAAAACAAGTAGTTAACAGTGGGATCAGTTTAAAAATTGTACGGAACACCACAAAGAACAAAATTCCTAATTGGTACATCTATTGTTATTAATAACAAGTATTAATTTGATCTTAAAATGACTATTGCCCAGATTTTTGTTAAATTGATAGAGTCATACTTGTGGAGGTTTGAAGAATGCTTTAAAGCTGCTGCTGCTGATTCCAAAAACAGTCTCTCTGACTTATGACTTCGCCAATTTGATAGATGTTTTTAAATTGTGGTGAGGAGGTGATATTTATTAAGCATTTTGGATATCATTTCCAATGTGCCCTGAATGTATAGGATGGCAACAGTTTTTCTATGGTCTTAAATGTTAAGTGACACAGAAGGTGTGTATGCAGGGGGGGGGGGGGGGTAGATTGTTTTTTTTCATTTTCTAATGAAATCTGATGTTAATAATAATGATGATTTCCACAAATGAAAATTTCCAAGGCATGGTTTGGATGTCATTTGCTAGGGAATTCAGTTCATTATTGTGAAGGTTTCAGCTTTCACTATTTACAATAGTGAGCTTAAAACAACATCAATTATTATTATACAGGCATCTCCATGGAGTCAGTCAGTAGACACATTACAGGAGACCCAAACCATCCACACAATATCTATCATACCTTTTCTTGAACTCACTGATAGACGAACCACTCACAACTGAGTCAAGCAACGCATTCCATTCATTCAACACTCTCCAAGCAAAAAAATATAGTCCTCATACCCTTGTTAACCAGAATCTTACTTGATTTCCAGGGAGGACCTCTTGTTCTTCCACCACTATCCCAATGCTGAAATATTTCCCCTGCATCAATCTTATAAAAACTTTTTAGTAACTTAAATGTTTCTATCATATCCCCTCTTCTATGCCTATCAACTAACTTCTGTAACCCACACACTCTTAATCTATCAATATGGGGACATTCCTTACACCACTCAGCAAAATCCCATAGAATTCCCAAGTCTTTGGCCAGAATTTTTCCACAGTTCGTTAGTGCATCATTTTGCTATAGTGAATGTCTAATATGGAAGTAAAAAAACTGGTGTGTGTGTGGGGGGGGAGATCTGCAACTTTTTCAAATGCCATATAGAAAGCAGAGAACCTTCATGAGCCCCCCCCCCCTTTTTTTTTCCCTGAAGATGATTAGCCAGGTTTCATATGGAGGTTGCAGATCCCCCCCCCCCCAGAAAACATGGGTGTTTTTTTTTTTATCCCACAAAAAAAAAAAGTAAAGAACAACATATGCAATTTACAGGCATAACACATTGCCCTCATAGCCTTGCTCTAATAATTCCAAACAATCAACCAATGTACCCTTCACCCAAAATTCTGTGCCTCGTGTCGTTTAGCAATAAAGATGCTAAATTAAACATTCACACATGTGCCACAGTAGAAATTTATATTTATTTTACAAATATTTCATCTTACGTATCATAAGACACCATCATTGAAAGGGAAGAACAACAGTAAGGAATTTGAATAATAGAACAGCACAAGGCATGTGCCAAATTTAAACAACTAGTACAAGTGATTGCACTTTTGTTAAGTTAAAGCCATTGGGAGTTTATTTTTCACTTGGTTAGATATAATAAATTTAGTTTAATCCTTTATTCAAGTGTGAGCAAACAAAGTTTGCGCCTGAAAGTATCTTCAGGACTAGGGTAAGGTGGTACAACACCAGGGCAACTGGTTGCAAAGGTGGAGCAAGCTACCAACACTCCTGTCTCAGTATCTCCTATAATGAAAAACACATCTCCTTGCGGATATGTCTAATGTTATGCATTAAGGGAAGGGCCACTACCCAGACTAGTTTTGACCTTTATTGAGGTCTCTTCAGTGGGAGCCAGGCCCAAGTTGAGACAAGTTGAGATACCAGGCAGAAGTATTAGCAGGTCATCTCTACCTATAGGAGTTGCCAAATGGTGTGCCACCCTTTTTAATAAATTACTCTGGATTTAGAGAAAGATGTTGAAAGTTTATTTTTCACTTGGTTAGAGTATAATAAATTTAGTTTAATCTTTATCCAAGTGTGAGCAAACAAAGTTTGCTCCTGAAAGTATCTTCAGGACTGGGGTAAGGTGGTACAACACCAGGACAACTCGTTGCAAAGGTGGAGCAAGCTACCAACACTCCTGTCTCAGTATCTCCTATAATGCAAAACACATCTCCTTGCGGATATGTCTAATGTTATGCATTAAGGGAAGGGCCACTACCCAAACTAGTTTCGACCTTTATTGAGGTCTCTTCAGTGGGAGCCGCAAGGAGATGTGTTTTGCATTATAGGAGATACTGAGACAGGAGTGTTGGTAGCTTGCTCCACCTTGCAACGAGTTTCCCTGGTGTTGTACCACCTTACCCCAGTCCTGAAGCTACTTTCAGGTGCAAACTTTGTTTGCTCACACTTGGATAAAGGATTAAACTAAATTTATTATACTCTAACCAAGTGAAAAATAAACTTTCAACATCTTTCTCTAAATCCAGAGTAATTTATTAAAAAAGGGTGGCACACCATTTGGCAACTCCTATAGGTAGAGATGACCTGCTAATACTTCTGCCTGGTATCTCAACTTGGGCCTGGCTCCCACTGAAGAGACCGTATTCCCCAAGACGTGAAAGACAGCTCCAGTTCGAAGAAGAAAGAACCTGTGCCTACCAGTCGAAAAGAGGATCCATTTCCCGCGGCCCGAAGAGAGAGCTCCATGCTCACTTTCTACAGAAGTACCTCGGCGTTGGTAAGACCTTTTTTCTTATTATTGGCTCTTTTACCCATTCCTTCTGGTATCTCTTTGCTTGTTGTGAGTGACACTGGGCGTTCCCCGACTTCGCCCTCCTTTACCTCCCCCCCCTTCTACAGCCAGTAGTTAGGTCTTCCCCCAACAATGCCGTTATTCTTACCCAGAACTAGAACGCTTGGCATCGAAGTCAAGCGGCTCCCAGATGAGCGGACGTTAGTGAAAGCTCTGATTGATAGTAGGGGCAGAAAACATATACGGTTTCACACCATACTCAAAAGAAAGATTCCAAATTGTAGTTAAAAATGACCAAACAAGAAGCAAATTATTAGAAGGTTTTCCCTGTGCGGGACAAACAATTAAACCTTATTTAATAGGGAGTTTACGAAAAACGTTAAGAATAACTAGATTTCCCTTGGAATACCTGGAGAATGAAGACAATGTCAAGAAATCTTTTAGCCAATGGGGCAATATTATTAATATCAAAGCATTTGAACATCCAGATTACAAAGGCTGGAAAACAGGCGACGTTGAAGTACAGATGGATATGAAAAAGGAAGTTCCCAACTTCATTTTAGTGGGCCAAACAAGAGTCATGGTTAACTACCCGGGTGTTAAAAGATTGTGTTTTCGATGTAACTCTGAGGGTCACCTAGGGGCAGAATGCCCAAAACTACAGTGCAAAAATTGCAAATCAACAGAGCACAAAATAGTAAACTGCACAGAAGCTTGTCTTAAATGTGGGGACTTGACCCATAAAGTGGACATGTGCTCGCACAGAACAAACCTCAGAAGCAGCCGGAGGGACCATAATACCGATCAGGGCTATACCCCTTGGTACACCTGAGGTATCATCAGGGAGCGATTTTCCAGAGCTCCGGCAACAGACCGAAAAAGAAACACTAGCAGAAAACACAACCTCCATGAAACCCGTAACGGGTAAGACACCCAGGGCAACCCGCCACATCAAGGAAATAACAGCCAACTTCGAAACCCGCAGCAAAGAGGAAGAAGTTGTAACAACCAGCGCCCCAATAAAGCGCACAAGAGAGGCAAAAACAGAAGAGGCAAAAAAGGCTAAACAAAGCAGCCTACTCTCGTCAGAAGATGAAATGGACAACATCCAAACTACAAGCCAACGCGAAGGCACCCAGCCCCTTGAGGAGGCGGTAACAAAGACAGGAAACCTATCCCCAGTAGCGGACCAACCTGCAGAACCCCATTCACATATCTGCAGCACGGACATTTATAGCATCACAGAAATGGAATTTCAAAACGACCTCGTTATGGATTTCCAAACAGCTCCGATAGTGAATCACAGATGGAACATGTAGAGCAACAAACAGACAACACCCCCCCTTCCTCCAAATACCAACATGGATTTTAAAATTGCCACTTTAAACACCAACGGTTTACGCAACCCCTTTGCACAAAGCACTGTCTGGATGCTAATGTTAAGGTACAAAATTAATATCCTCCTGATTCAAGAAACCCATTTTTATAAGCATTGGGACGTGGAGAACTTCTCGAGAAGCTACCCAGTCACGAGCTACTGGTGCTTTGGGGATGCTCACTCGCGAGGGGTGGGGATACTAATTCGCCCCCCAATCGTGGGGGGGGGGGGTTCTTCAACGTCCAGAAGGACGCCATGGGACGTCTAATAACGGTAGACTGGAAGTACGGTGGCCGTACCATCCGGCTTGTTGCAGTATACGCCCCGAACAGCCCATACCACAGAAGCGGTTTCTTCTCTGCCCTTGAAAACTACCTCTTGGGAGCAGAACACCTAATAGTAGCCAGGGACTGGAATTGTGTGGAAGACACACGTTTGGACAAAGTAGGTGGGAACGCAAACTCCGGAACTGGCGGAACCGCCGCTCTAAAAAGATGCTGTGTAAATTTTGATCTCGTCGATGTCTGGAGGAGGAATAACCCATCGAAGGTAGAAACAACGTGGTGCCGCGGCCAGATATCGACGAGACTAGATAGAGTGTACGTGTCCCAAAACTTGGAACAGTATGTTCAAAGGACACGTCACACCACAACATGTCAACAGACCACAAATTAGTCATTTAAAAAATTACACTCCCAGAGGTTATGGAAACAGCCAGAGGTCTCTGGAGGCTTCCTCCTACCTTTCCCAGTCTTTTTAGCGACCAGCTACAGAAACTCTGTGATGAATGGACAAACATCAACTGGGACTGGGAAAACTGGCTGCACTTTAAGTGGCAGGCTAAGGAACTGTTTCAAAAATGTGGGCGCGAAAGGGTCTACCAACAACGTAAACGGCTGAGGGATCTCTACAGGGAACTCGGCTGGTACCGGTCAAGCGAACGGAGCGGAGTTCCCTGCGGACATCTTATCAGACAGGTAGAAATAGAGCTGCGGCAGAGTAGAGTCGATGACCTCGACTTTCGCACAAGACTCTATCTCAGAAATTTGGAAACACCCTCCGCCGCATTCTACAATCAACAACGGGTGGCAGCAAACGATGAAAGAACGATTTACCAGATCGAGGAGAAAGGCCAGATTCTAAATTCAACCCATGAAATACTCCGTCACTTTCACCAGCAGTATCTTGGCATCTTCGCTGACCAGCAGGGCACGGATGACTTCAGTGAGTGGGACGTCAAACGTTTTCCCGAGCATCTTAGCGCCCTGCATGACAGGCCGATAACTGCAGCTGAAATAAAAGCCATGTGCAAAACGATGAAGACAAAAAAGACCCCAGGGCCAGACGGACTGGGGATAGAATTCTATAGATCTATCGGGGACCTTGTACTGCCAGCACTAGTAAAGATCTTTAACGAATTCCTCACTTCGGGAAACATCCCCAAGGAATTCGCTAAGAGCTATACAATCTTTATCCCCAAAAAAGACCGAGATCGGACTTTGTCAAATAACTGGCATCCCATCTCCTTAACTAACCTAGACTATAAACTTTTCACAAAAATTATCTGTACACGCATTAAGGGCGGAATAGAAAACATAATAACAAGTTCACAGGTCTATGGAATACCAGGTAGCTCTATGGAATTTAATCTCTTCCTGCTAAGAGACCTAATCAGACTGGCCAAGGAAAAAAAAAAAACCCTGGCACTTCTCTCGCACCGACCTGGAAAAAGCGTTCGACAGCGTCAGCCACACGTACTTACAGGACACCCTAAAAAAAGTGGGCATAGGCCCGAGACTTCGGCATACAATTAAACATATGTACGCGGAGGCCTCGACACAACTGTCTATTAATGGGTTTCTGACAGAACCAATCCGTATAAAGAGAGGGGTTAGGCAAGGCTGCCCATTAAGCCCCCTTCTCTTTTCCCTAGCATTAGAACCCCTCATTAAAAGAATAGAGAACACCCCTGCAATTAATGGTATTCCACTGCCCCAAGTTTCCAAACAGTGCAAAACAGTAGCATATGCAGATGATGTAGTGGCTACACTCAGAGACTCTGAGTCTATCTGCATCTATCTTGACATACTGCAAAACTTCAGCATAGTCAGTGGTCTCCGAGTTAATGCACAAAAAACCAAAATCAAAAATTTTGGAAATTTCCATAACACCGGACTTCCCTACGGTTTAGCGCTGCATACGCAGCCGCTAACAATACTAGGAGTTCCCTTTTCTGAGTCGCTAGCTTTACCAGTTAAAAAATTACAGGAAATAAGTACGGAAAAGATAAGTCTATTCAAACCGACCTTTTTCTCCTTTTATGGCAGAGCCACAGTGATAAAAACAATCATTACCCCAATGCTGATGCACACAATCAATATCACAGGCATCACACTGCTACAAGAAAACCAATTATCCAAAAAACTCGTAGATTTCTTCTGGAATGAAAAAAAACATGAGGTTAAAAAACAATACTTGCAACTAAAACATGAAGAAGGGGGGTACGCTCTGCCTGATCTCAAAAGCTTGCTTTATGCAAATACATTCAAAACCATATTTCAGGCCTCCCAATTAGATATTTTATAGGACTTTTCCTCCCCCTCTTTGGAACCACAGACTATGCTGGACCCCGTGCAAGGGTTGTGCCCAAGTGGTACCGCACACTAGTAAAATCACTCACAGTACTTAGAGACAAAGGAACAGAAATCCTCACACACAAACCAAAAGCAGTATACTGGGATTTCTTCCAACTCTCCAGCCGTGATACACCAAACCTCGGGACAAACAATGAAATTCTCTTTAAAAACATCAAGAATAGCTGGGGACAGCCTTTTCATCGGGATCTGGCCTGGCGAATAGCCTATGGGCGGCTCCCGGTGAAACAGGTTAAATCTAGGTACGTACCCAGTCCGTGCGATCCCTTTTGTGATGTCTGCCGGGGCGTGGAAACGGTGGAGCATTTCTTTTATTTTTGCCCACCAGCCCAACGCGTCTGGCAAAGACTGAGCACAGCACTGGGAATCCCGATGCTATCACTAGAAGAGGTCATATACCTGCAATTCCCGCCACCAGTTAACAAGACCCAAAAATTCGCCATTTTTTTAATTAACGTCTTAAAGTATCACATCTGGAAGGTACGGAAAAAATCCCAGGTACGGGACGCAAATTTAATGTACGCAGGAATAAGGAAAGGTTTCTTTTTTTACCTTCCTAAATTTCTTGTGCAAGAGAGACATCTACTAGGCGACTTTAAATTTGTGAACAAATACTGCAAACCACCGAAAATATGCTTTCTTATACAGGAACGCATCAAGCCCTGTATATTTCTTTAGTATCTCCAAAACTCCGCCTAACTCTCCCTAGGAAAAGTAACAACCACTCTGTTCTTCCTCGCCACAAAGCTTTCGCTGGCACGGTTTCCTTTACTCCAAATAATGGGGGTAGATCTGAGAACCCGGGCTGCGAAGGCTTACTGCGAGGCGGTGCTGCTCCTTGTGAGCGGCATCTCCCGGGCCAGTCTTCTACCCCATTCTAAGTCCCAGTGGTACCAGGTTTGCAAGTTCCTTATTTTGTTTCCTTTCAGTTCAACTGACCGGACCTTAAGTCCTTTGATTTTTATGTAATTTACAAAAAAAAAAAAAAAAAAAAAAAAAAAAAAGTTCTAACTGAAATTATTGTTTTCAAAACAGGTCAATGGATCTCCTTCATAGATAACTGATGAAATTATTAAGGATAAATTTATAAGTGAACTATTAGTCAAAATTTTTATGGTTAAATTTTCTTTTTTTTTAACAGATAAATTGAGAATATGTGTCACAGACCAATTAGCCATATAAGGCTAAACAGGTTGACTGAGGCCTCTTTTACCTCCTACTGTCCTACTCTATCTTTCATTATTCTCCTCTCTTACTGTTCGCTGACCCTCAGCATGCTTTATTCTCCAAAGGCCGATGATGAGAGACATGAACTCCCATTCGACCTCAATAAAGGTTGAAACTAGTCTGGGTAGTTGCCCTTCCCTTAATGCATAACATTAGACATATCCGCAAGGAGATGTGTTTTGCATTATAGGAGATACTGAGACAGGAGTGTTGGTAGTTTGCTCCACCTTTGCAACGAGTTGCCCTGGTGTTATACCACCTTACCCCAGTCCTGAAGATACTTTCAGGCGCAAACTTTGTTTGCTCACACTTGGATAAAGGATTAAACTAAATTTATTATAAAGCCATTGGGCTGAAATCATTATTAATTTACTTATTATATTACAATATATTTAACACAACTGAACAATTTCCCAAACTTTTGGGATGGTAAGGCAGTCATTACAATTAAGGTTTGGTCTATGAAGTAGAGCTTCAAGTACATTCTTTGAATAGCCTTTCGTATCTGACCAAAGATCTGTGTAAAAGCATTGTTTTCCTGGTGGATCCTATGGTTTGCATTTTCAATTCCATGCATCAATTCCATTCACAGGAATCATGAGACATTCCATAGGCAGCCCCACTTAAAAAGTCTCAATTCCTGTTGAACCTTCTCCATACTGTCATTGGCCAATCAGCTTCTGCAATAAAAAATTCCAAAGAATTTTACACAAGAATACAAAACATTAAACTGACATCTTCAGATATGATAGTGAACTTTGACATTATATCCCTCTTCAAGAATATTCCACATACCAAAACAACAGACATTCGAGCCTAAGAATTTCCAGCAGACATAGTTGACCTATTCAAATTCACAATCACATCAGTATACTTAGCATGGAAAGAACAGCTACAGGTTCACAACTATCATCTAACTGAGCTAATGTTTATTTGGAACATCTGAAAAAAAGAATATTTGATCTTGACTTATATCATAGTCAGATAGATGACTAAACCATCTATCTGACTATGATATGGATGACATATTTGCATGTATGGAATCGCAGAGAGCCAGAACTCCATTTTTACAAAAAATCAATAATTTACATCCCTCAATTAAATTCACATTAGAAAATGAAACATCAAGTGGAATTTCCTTTCTGGTCATTCATATCCAACAGAACCCAGATGGACTGCTTTCTACTTTCATCTCTCAAAAACCAACTTTTACAGGAGGCTATATTCGCAATACATCAGCATACCACCCATCTCAGAAATATGTCATCATAAAATCCTTAGTGACCAGAGCAAACAAGATTTGTTCTTCTGAAGGGTTGCTCAAACAGGAATTGGAAACCATTAAACAAACAGCTCTACTAAATGGATTCAATACAAGAACAACACAAAAAATAGTTAACCACTCCAAAACAACATCCAAGAGAAGAAGCAGAACTCCACAGGACTCCCATATCTTACATCAAAGGTAATTCTGAATGAATAGCAAAGATTATAAAAAATACCAACTTATCGCTACCTTTAAACCCATTAACTAAATTCATAATCTGTTATCCTCTCCAAATGCAAACTCTAAACAATAATGCTACCTGAAGTATACCAAGTCCATTTTCATGCAATCTAACATACTATGGGCAAACAGGAAGATCAGTCTATAAATGTATTTTTGAACATCAAGAACATATCCATCTCATCAAGTCACACAAATCGGGCCTGGCACAGCATGAATTGAAAATGCAAACCATAGGATCTGATGGGAAAACACAAAGCTTTTACACAGATCAATGTATAGATATTAAAGGCCATTTAAAAAAAATAAAAATACTGAAACTATTTCATAAACCAAACTATAAGCATAATGATTGCCTTACCATCCTCAAAAGTTTGGTAAATTATTACACCCAATTGTATTAAACAGATTGCAATATAATAATTAATTAACATTGCAATATAATATAAAATAATTAACATAAGATTGCAATATAATAATCAATTAACATTTGTTCAGTTAAAACAAATAGTTTTAACCAAACAAATGTGCAACTATGGTACAGAAGGATTCAAATTTGGCACACACTGTACTACACTACTGTTAAAATTCACTGGTCTTCCCTCTGACTGATGGTGTCTAACAATGCAGAAGACGAAATAAATGTAAATAAATATTATTTTCTACTTTGTCACAAGTGCAAATTTTTAATTATGGAAACCCCACAGGTTTTGCTATACAAGAGGAAAAAAAGATGCTAAATGGGAAGACCTCTGACATCTCTCCTTTCCATGTATCGATCATCATCATCAAATTCCTGACATGTACCCTCAAGGGGTGTACAGGATATGATAGCACTATATGAAAAATTTACATCATTATTAACTTCCTATCTACAATTTTCCTCCAAATCAGTCTGTTACTTTTCAAGACTCCAATATTATCATTATCAGATCTTATATTTCTATCGTCTAAGGCACATTGTACCATATCAATCCACCTATATCTTGGTCTTCCTCTGGGTCGTTTTGCTGCAAACCTGGCAGAGAATACTTGTTTTGCTAATCTTTCCTAGCCTATTCTGTTTAAGTGACTATACCACCTGAGATCAGCTCTGCTAATCATTCCTGGATGCCGACAATATCAAGTTCTTTCCTAATATCCTCGTTTTTAATATGATATTGCCATTGATGCCATCTGTTCACGCCTCTAATCTTTCTCAGGAATCTCATATTTGTAGTCTCTAGTCTTTGGTCAAGTGTTTTACTTCTGACAGAGCTCTCAGATCCATAAGTTAAAACTGGTTTGAACACTGTCTTGCATACAGCTAATTTAGTGTTCAGACTAATTTCTCTCTTATTCCATATGAATTTATTCAATTGACTTCCTACCTCTTCAGTAAAAATCATGTCTAAGTAGCTGAAATTTTTTACTTGTTCCACAGGTTACCTGTTCACAACACAATTGACATTTTCAACAATTCTACCTATTTTCATTGTCTTTGTCATGCTGACTTTCATACCATATCTATTACAACAGTTATTCAATTTAGTCAGGGACTCTTGCAAACCTGTTGTGGATTTATTTAGAAGTATACATCATCCGCATAAAGCAAGGAGCTGACATTAACATCTCCGATTCTGATATCATGTTTAATACCACTTTCCTTCATAATGTGACCCATATAGATAATGAATAACAGAAAGGATAATGTACATCCTTGTCTCACACCAGATTTAACATTAAACCATCTTCCTGTACTTCCTTCAATTCTAACAACTCAAATACAGACTAAGTATTGCCCATTCACACCATATAACTGTAGCGTATTGAACAGCTTCTCTATTGGCACCTTGTCATATGCCTTTTCCAAATCAACAAAACTTAAATACAGATCTTTGTTTATATTCCCTCGATTTCTCCACTATTTGTCGTAAAGTGAAGATCTGATCCTGACAGCCTCTATTTGACCTGAACCAGCTTGTTCTTAACTAAGCTTTTCTTCCACAATTCTTCTCGACCGTTTCTCAAGTATACTTGCATATATCTTACCAGGAACACTCAGTAGGAAAATACCTCTGTAATTCTCACATTCAGTTTTATTTCCCTTTTTATATATGGGTACTATTAGAGCTCTACTCCAATCATCGGGAATTCGTCCCTCTGTCCAGGCTTTCTGAACTATGCAGTGCAGTCACTCTAAGACTTTTATACCACCATATTTCAGCATTTCTGGTCAAATATCATCTACTCCTGCTGCCTTTCCACATTTCAAGCCTTTGATGGGTTTTTCTACTTCAAGTATGGATATGTATTTCTGACTGTATGCCTTTTGAGTGTTTTTTACTACTGTGCTATCACTGCTTGTTTCATTTAGCAATTTTTCGAAATAATTACTCAATACTTCAAGGATATCTTTTTCTCCTGTTTTCATGTAACCTTTATCTCTAACTCCTTTTACAGCACTCTTTCCTCCATTTCTAAGCTTCTTCAACAACCTCCAGAATATCTTACCTTCTTCTTGATATTTATTTTCTATGTTCTTGCCAGAGTCTTCCCATGACATTTGTTTAGCTAGTTTTACACGGTATTTAGCTTTCTTACATTTGTCTCTTACAGAGACAAATGTAAGGAAGTATTCTCTAAGAGCATTAGAGAATACTTTCTGGCAAATAAGCTGACTAATTTGCCAGGAACTTTTGATATGCTTTCTTCACTTCACTGGCTCTTTAACTTCCTGTGTCCACAATGGAGTTCTGATTTTTCTA
The DNA here is from genome assembly GCF_054136105.1 of Typopeltis vanoorti. NCBI lineage: Eukaryota > Metazoa > Arthropoda > Arachnida > Uropygi > Thelyphonidae > Typopeltis > Typopeltis vanoorti. Next base: position 52,401,273 of record NC_143565.1, read on the forward strand.
TCCTTGCAGGAAACCTCACCACATGCCTCTCTGGCAATCAGGGTTTTCTTCAAGGCTCCACTGAATCTCCAAGGTTTGGTTCCTGTTCTCAAACTCTTTCATTTTTTCTTCAATTATCTTTGTGTGTTTTAGTCTACAGTTCACATCTGAGTGCTGCTCAACTTTTATTCACTTTAAAACTTTCTTACATGTTGTTCTTTTCAATACAAAATTCAATTTTATCCTGCTCAAGACTAAATAGTGATCACTTCCAATTTCAAATCCTCTGTACACTCTGGTGTCCTGCACCAGGGAGAAAACATCACTATCAACAATAACATAGTCAATGAGACTTTTCTTATTCCTTGCCTCTTCTCTCCATGTGAATTTGTGCAAATTTTTATGTTGGAACATGGTGTTAGTAATAACTAGTCCATGTCCTGAGCAGAAATCCAATAGGTATTTGCCAGCTGACTTTTCACTGTTCGCCCTGGTTCCCTGGCAAAAACAACGGGGGCCTTGTTTAACCGGGCAACACCCCATCCGGCATGAAATTTTGTCATTTTGTACCATCATTTTCTATATTGGTTTAAGTCAATAAGAATACAATTTGGTAGGCTAAATCCCAAATTGCCAGCCCATCCTTGTTCATTCAGTATCCAAGTAGATACCCAACAGGGTACACCACAAGAAGGTGAGGATTGGACATTAGGTCAGAAGCCCTGGTCGGTTCTCCGCATTCCTTTGAAGGCTATGTGGAGGTCTCCTCTCAGTTATACAGCTTTGACCCTTACTGTTCCAATTCTCCTGATCCAACACCTGCTCAGAATGAATAACAGAAATAATCAGAAATGAAGGCCTTCATACCTGATTCTTCTCGCACTGAAAATAACAGTACATCATCAGTGCATAGAAACAGCAAGCAAATCAAAGAACAGGAATATAAGGTACATACAACAATTGGTTGGCCAATTAAAAATGGTTGTTGTGAGCTAGAAATTAATATTAATATTCATAAATATTAATATTTAAAACTGCTTCTACGGAGAAGATGAGCTTCATCCCACTGGATATTGTGTTTAGTGTCAATACTATGCTGTGCCAGACCAGACTTTTGGTTTCATGTATTCAATGTAGTATTGATATTCATTAATTATTTTTTTCCATTTTGTGCAGACAGAACAGCCTGTCTGCCCAAAGTATGACAAATTAAATTCACAAGGAATCTGGTAAACACCAGCTAAAGATAGAAGTAACAGCTTCTCTTTTGTTGATGGTAACAGAAATTTTGTTGATAGAAAAATATATAGGAATAAGGTGATACTTCTTTAAAATTTTACCAATAGGTTCAGAGATACCAGAAATATAAAGGATTGGAACTCTGCAGTCTGTTGAAGAATCCTTAGGTGTTGGAACAGAGGAGTCAATTATCTCCTGGATTTGATGAGGGTTGTAATCATTCAACTGCATTAGTTTTGAGAGTGAGAAGTTCCTGTTGTAAGCTTGAAGGAGAGGAGCACATGTTATGTGCTCTATTAATTAATGAATTGAAATCACCAATTTTTTGAAAGATGTAATGAGGAGCCTTTTGATGAATACATCTGCTAGTAAAGATAGGTTTATGATAAACACTGGCTGATAAAGTACCAGAGGCTGTGCGAGTAAGTAAGTAGGATGGCTAAGAATTGTTAACTAGCATTATTTTTCTTTTCCATGGTGAACTGGATGTGTGGGTGAAGGCTATGTGGGAAATGGAGGATCCGATGTGGGAAAGTGGTAAGTTCATTTTGAGAATGAGGCCAAACCACAAAAATATCATTGATGCAATGAAACCAAAGAGAGGATTGGAGATGAATGGAGATAACAAGGCATCTTCCAGATAGTCCAAAAAACAGTTTGCCAAAGGTGGAGACAGAGGGCTACCTATTGCAGCGCCTTCAACCTATTTATCGATCTTGTTTTTTCCAAATGAAATATCCTGATTCTATAACAAATTCAAAAATCTTCACATCAGGAGGGAAATCATCACATACAGTAAACAAATATTGTTAGATAATGAAATGTTGGTAAATAGAAACAATGTCAAGGCTAACGTATCCAACTTTTGTATTTGAATATTCTTGATTTTTTCGAGAAAATGTGTAGAACTTGATAAATTATCTCAATTATCCGATAGGGTCAGTTAATAAACATAAAAGAAATTTAGCAATTCTATAGATGGGAGAGGCAATACAATTCACAATGGATCTTACTAGACAACCTTCTTTATGATTTTTTTGGGAGACCACATAAACAAGGAATTCTTCCAAAATGGGTGCATAACTTATACAAAGTTTGATCCCAGATAACTACTTTGTCAAGGAGCTTATTTGTCTAATCTGTGTTTTTTTTTTTGGATTATAACTAATTTCTTGATAGGTGGAGGTATGTTGTAAAAGGAAGTCTATCTTCCTCTCATAGTTGGTCTTATCCATTACTACTACAGCTCTTCTTTTATCCACTTTCGAAATATATATATATATATATATATATATATGGTTCTTTTGTTTTCATGAAAGCAGCAGATGGAATTCAGTAGTAGATAAATTGCATGGAGGTAATTTGCTTCTAAAGAGTGAAGCAGCAACTTCAAAGCATAGTTTATTAGCATCTTTGCATGAAAGTGTCAACAGATTATGTTTGATATTATGCAAAAATTAAGACATGGATTAAGGTACCACAGAATAATCAGTAATCCTTGTTGTGAAAAACAAGGATTACTGTTCACAACAAAGATTACTGTTTTTCACAACAAGGTTTAGAATAATCCTTGTTGTGAAAAACAAGAATTACTGTTCACAACAAGGATTACTCTAAATCCATCACCATTCCCTATATCCGAGGCACCTCAGAAAAAATGACAAAAATCCTAAAAAAACATGACCTGACTTCTTGTTACATACCGTATAGAAAATTGGCATCCCTTATCTGTCTAAAGACCAACCTCCTCCCATAGACCTACCTGGTGTATACCAGGTCCCTTGCAGCTGTAAGCTGTCCTACTTTGGTCAAACAGGCAGGACAATTAATATCAGAATTTCACAACACAAAGACTACATCCGGTTTCACCAATATAGCCGCTCTGGTCTCGCAGACCATGCTGTGGATACCCAGCATAGAATACAGTGGAAGAAAGCCACGATAATACACCGTAGTAAATTCAAATACAAAACGCTATTCATGGAATCAGCCTCAGCCCTAAGAAATACCCCAAACCTCAACAAATTTGGTTGCATGAGACTGCCCCAAATTTGGGAAACCTACATCAGAAGACCCTCAGCTGTCCTGCTTTCTCCTAAAAGTCCTAATTAGGACTTTTAGGAGAAAGAATAGCTTCCTGCTTCGTCCTCACTTACTGTGTATTGTGCTTCCGTGCATGTGTCTTGTTTCTAAGTTCCTGTGAAAATGGCAACATGACGTTGCCGAAATATTGGAAGTGTATTAAAATTTATTTTAGTGTATATTCTATTGTACGTTTTAATTTCCTTAAGCTATTTAATAAGAAAAAGTTTGAGAGATTCTCATTTTATGTAAACATCAAAAATAGTTTTAATATTATTTATTAATATTAATTGGTAAACCAGTTGTTGTATGTTTTTGCATCCTGTTCTTTGATTTGCTTGTTTCTATACACTGATGATATACTATTAATTTCAGTACAGAATATCTGTACGTAGATTAAAGTTTATTACTGTGGTTATTGTGTAATTTTGTTGTTAAAAATATTTTTAATCAGAACTAATTTGTTTTATCTGTGATTGATGATTAAATTTTTAATCAGGATTAACTTAATTTTTTAATAATGAGTGACAAATATATTAATCATGATTGCCTACTAAAAAATGTTACATCAAGAGAAACAACTAAATTTTCAATTAAGTTAATTAGGTAATTGTATGAACAATTTAGACACTACCCAGAAATCCTTTTAAAATAAATTTATTCAGAAGGAAAGTGGTATTAAACATGATATCAAAATTAAAGATGTTAATGTCAGCTCTTTGCTTTATGTGGATGATGTTATACTTCTAAATAAATCTGCTATAAGTCTGCAAAATTCTCTGACTAAATTGAATAGCTGTTGTAATAGATATGGTATGAAGGTCAGCAATAAAAAGACAAAGACAATGAAAATAGGTAGAATCGTTGAAAATGTCAACTGTGTTTTGAATGGGGAAAATGTGGAACATGTAAAACATTTCAGCTACTTAGGCACAATATGGAAATAGACAACAGAATCAACAAAGCTGGTATGGTAGGAAGACAATTGAATAAATTCATATGGAATAAGAGAGAAATTAGTCGGAACACTAAATTAGCTGTATAAACCAGTGTTCAAACCAGTTTTAACTTATGGATCTGAGGGCTGGGTCAGAAGTAAAACACTTGACCAAAGACTAGAGACCGCAGATATGAGATTTCTGAGAAAGATTAGAGGCGTGAACAGATGGCATCAATGGCAATATCGTATTAAAAACGAGGATATTAGGAAAGAACTTGACATTGTCAGCATCCAGGAATGCATTAGCAGAGCTAATCTCAGGTGGTATGGTCACTTAAACAGAATGGGTGAAGAAAGATTAGCAAATCGAGTGTTCTCTGCCAGGTTGGCAGCAAAACGACCTAGAGGAAGACCAAGATATAGGTGGATTGATACGGTACAAAGTGCCTTAGACGATAGAAATATAAGCTCTGGTAATGTTGGAGTCTTGACAAGTAACAGACTGATTTGGAGGAAAATTGTAGATAGGAAGTTAGTAATGATGTAATTTTTTTCATGTAGTACTATCATATCCTGTACACCCCTTGAGGGTATGGCAGGAATTTGATGATAATGATGATGATTTATTCAATGTTTTTAGACCTGTTGAATATATGGAAATAAAATTAATAATTTTCCTCTCTATTACAATTAATACTTGAAATGTGGCTTACCTCATATGTCACACTCATATTCAGAGTTAATGGAATTTTTATTTGGTATCTTTGTATTTGCTTTCTGACCCAGTTATATGCATAAACAGGGGCTTTATTTATACTCAGTCAAAGTAAACAGAAGGAATAGTTAGGAATTACAAAGGACTGTTAGCGATGAAGTCCAACTGTCCAAGTTCATGTATACTAATCAGTTTGTTATTAAAATATAATCTACTTTAAGTTTAAAAACACTAATGCAATAACTCACATTAGTGATTATATTATTCACACCTTTTTATCATTTCTTAGAAGAGTTCAACAGTTCAGTTATATATATATATATATAAATTTCTTTGATTACCTTGATGGACCTGTGTTTTACTCAGGATTTCTCCATGAATGCAGGTTACAAAGATGCCTCCAACGATCTCGATCTTGAGCCTCTCTCTTCCATGTTATACCCATAGATTTCACTAGTGGATCTTCCCATCTTGTAGGTCTTCCTGGTTTTCTCTTTATTCTTGGTTGAGTATTCTATATGTCCATCTGTTATCCATGAGTCTGGCTATGTGACCTGCCATCTCATCTTGCTTTCATATACTGCAGCTAACACATCTTTTATGCCTGATCTCTTTCTTACTTCCATGTTTCTAACATGTTCCATTTTGCTGATGTTACAAATCCTACATTCTATTGCACGTTGAGTTATTCTGAGTCTCTTTCTCTTCTTCTTTTCTTGTTGTGTTCCATGTTTCTGATCCATATGTGAGTGATGGAAGAATGTCACTATTAAATAGTTTTGCCTTTGCAGAGATGTCAAGATTTGGATCAGTAAGTGTTTCTTTTAGTCCGTTGAATGATAGCTATGCAGCTTTCTTTCTTTTTGCTAGTTCTTCAGATAAATTGTTATTCATTTTTATTGTTTGTCCTAAGTAATTGTAGGAATTAACTTGTTCTATTGGGATGTTATTAATACATAGGTGACTGTCACTTGTGTAGATGTTTTTGATCCATTTGGTTTTTTCTAGATTCATTTCTAAGCCTATCTTACTGCTGTTTGTGTATATTTTTTCACCCATTTCTTTTATATCTTTTGGGTTGTGGGATATCAGTACTAGATCATCAGCAAACATAAGGATTTGTAGGTTTTCACCATCTATGCTTATTCCTCCATTTAGGTCTATTTTTTTTCAGAATATATATTCTATATAATATGAATATATACTAAATAATTTTCAACTTTGAATGACATGGTCTTGGACAGAAAAGCAAATTTAAATTCTCTGGCTGAGATAGAATATTCACCAAATGTATCTAGTTATTCAACATTTGGAACCAATTCAAGAAATGAAACTAGAATTGCATTTACTACAACTGGTGGTATGGTTTTTAAAGATTCTAACAGGAAAAAAACTATTTATTCAGAGTCTAAGACAGGAGTTGCACTTTGATTAAAATGACTGCCACAGAGTGCTGAGATTAGAGGATTTTGTAACTCTTTATCATTCATCCATTAAAAAGAAAGCACAGAGTTACTGTACTTGAGGAATATAAAAAAAATTCTGTTAAAAAACAAAACAAAAAGGGGGAGTTGGAAAGCAACATAACAGCATTTGTTGTTCATTCTATGGTACCTTTCAGAGTATTATTATCTGAGACCTCCAGGGAGTCGAGGACTCATCGAGGGAGGCTATAAATCACTCAAACCAGCTATCATACCTTCCCTTAAATTCATTTACACTAGATGCACTCATTATCCCTAAGGACAAATTATTCCACTCATTCACTGCTCTCTGGGAGAAAAACCTAGCTCTTACCCCTTTCTTGACTGTGAACAACCTTAACTTCCATGGATGCCCCCGTGTTCTCTCCCTGCCTTCCACATAAAGAAAAATTTCATCAGTTGAAATGCTATAACACCCATTCAAAAGTTTATAGAGCTCTATCATATCACCCCCTCTTTCTCCTGTTAACCAGTGTCTGCAATCTACATACTCGCAATCTGTCCTCATAATCTACATCCATTAATCCGGATATAATCTTTGATCCCTTCTTTGCACCCTTCCCACAGCTTCTTTATCCCCTTGGAACCCAGGAGACCAAATCTGCACACAATAATCCAGGTGTGGTCTTATCAAAACCTTATAAAGAGGCAAAATGACTTTCTTATCCTTACATGTCAAGGTTCACTTCAACATAGCAATTAGCCTTTGAGTTGTGTTTGTAACTTTTGCTATGTGACCTTTGAATTTTAAATTCTTATCCACCAATACAAGATTCCCTTGCCTCTTCAGTTTCTTGTAGCATAACCCAGCGAATACGATATGCCACTCGAACTCTAATCACATCAAAGTGCATAACTTTACACTTACTAACATTAATCTTGACAAACGAAAATGACAGCCATTTTCGTTTGCCCAGATTTCCAGTCTATTCAAACCATTTTGTATTTGCTGAATATCTAGCATCCCTGATTGTTCTGCCTATCTTTGCATCATCGGTAAGCAATTGCACATCTGATGACAGACCTTGCTTGATGTCATTAATATACAGATTGAACAATAATGGCCCAAGGACTGAACCCTGAGGTATGCCTCTGGTTACTTTAAATCTGGAAGATTCACACCTACTGTATACCACTTTTTGATATCTGTCTGCTAACCATCCCCTTATCCAAGTCAAAAGATTATATTCCAATCCCATATTCTCCAGTTCATGCAACAGATTTTCATGTGGTATCCTATCAAATGCCTTAGAAAAATCCAACATTATCATAGTGTATCCATTCCCTTTATCCAACTCGGCCGTAACATTGCTATAAAATATGAGCAAATTGCTAAAACATGACCTTCCTTTAGTAAACCCATGCTGTTCCTTGCAGAGTATAGCATGTTTGTCTACCCATTTCTGTATGCGAGTTCTTACCAACTTCTCTAAAATCTTCACTACCACACCAGAGATATTAATAGTTCGGTAGTAAGACACATCAGTTTTTGCACCACCCATGTGCAATGGAACTATCATGCATTCCTTCCATTCCTGAACTGAGACTCAAGTTATACAAATATGTGTGAAAGGCCTAGCCAATTTGGCTGAACATTCCTTTAGCAAACGGGTTGATATTATATCTGTTCCTATTGACAAATTCTTATCCAGGTTATGCAACAGCTCTTCAACCTCATTTTCATGAACCTCTAACTCTTCAATCCAACATAGCAGTAGCACTGTGCACCATACTACATACACCTGGTTGATATATCTCGGCAAAGTGAGCACTCATTAACTGAACAATCTCCTTAGCTTCCGACACTCGTGTACCATCTGCATTCGATAAAGTTATTCTTCCACATTCATTCTTTCTTTTGCTTGCTGTATATCAATAAAATTCTTTTGGATTGCCTTTAGCTTGCATGGCCAATTTCTTTTCGTACTCCGTTTTAGCTTTCCTCACAATACTCGTTACTTTTCTGGCCTGAGCTTTATATATTTTATAACTCCTCCCACTCTCATTCTCATGATATTCTTTTAATATCATCTTCTTCTTGTGGATATCTTGCTTAATAAGGTTGCACATCCATTTCACTCCCAACCTATTTATTCTTCGAACTAGGATACCTCATCCAAGCACTTTATCAAAGATTCCCATGCACTGCTGACATTTTTCCCATTCAGTAACTGATATCATGGGACCAAAGACAGTATTCTCCTAAGTTGATCATAATTTCCAACTTTGTAGCTCAGCATGTAGCCTACTTTAATCAGCACTTCAATACAAGTATATACTTCCCAAGAAAGTACAGCATGATCACTGTCACCAATTGGTGGTAAAATAGCCACATTCTTGACAGAGATCCCTTCTGATGCTATGAGCAATATCCAACACTCTTCGACCTCGAGTTCCTTCTTTCACATGCTGCTTGAGAAAGTTGTCTCACAACAATTCAATAAATTTCTGTTCTTTCTTATCATGAGATTTCTCTTCTACCCAATCAATGCTTGGAAAATTAAAGTTGCCCATAATGATCATTTGCTTGGTACCCATAAGGCTAAATTGGGGATGCATTTCTTTGTTCCCTACAACTGAGCCACCAGTCTCTAGCAACATCCACCATATATTTCATTCTGTTAACCTCCACTTCACACCACATAGACTCAAACTCATTGGTACATGGGACATTGTTACCTTCATTATTTTCTTGTATTTATTTCTACCCTAACTGGACATAAGTCATCTGATATCATTAGTAGCACTCCTCCTCCTCCTCTCCTATCTTTTCTGTCATTCCTAAAAATAGTATATCCATTACGTTCGATCCCACTTACCATATCTGATTCTGATAGCCAGGTTTCACTAATGCCAACAATCTTAGGCCACATCTTATTCAATAAAGCAACGAAGTTACCCCTTTATTTCGAATGCTCCTGGCATTTGTGTATAGACATGATAAATTACCACCTAGTCTGTTCTTATAATTACATATGCAATCTATTTGGTCTTGTTCTAAAATTTTCTCTTTTCCCTCCCCAGACATATTTAAAAGGTCCGAACCCAAAGCATATTTTTCCACTCCTTTGCCACATACATAACAATGTTCAAAGGCATTCATATCTTTATCACATTTGCATACCATAGCACCATAGCTGAACTTTCACACACACATTTTTCCCATTCCTCCCTTGATGATCTAGTTTTCCTGACTCTCTGCATTAAGTCTCATACCAAGAAGCTGGGGAAGATCCCTTCTTTTTGGCGATTTTGAGGGTTTAAATATTTTAAATCCAGGTTTGAAAATTTGAGAAGACATGCTTTGGTTTGAAACCTGGATTTAAGATTCAAATCCACCTTACAAAGATTCAAGAATTAAGGAATACCTGGATGAAAAGAAAATGAGATTTTATGGCTTTGCCACACGCCATATAGCAAAGCACGTCAGATTTAAAACAAAAATCAGCTGATCTGGCTTGCAGGAGATTTTCACACACGACTTCTCACACATGACAGAATTGCCTGTCAGTGAGCTCAATGTTGTGCATACCATGCTTTTAACAAAATGGCCACTCATTAATTGAACAACCTCTTCTGCATCTGTAACCCTCATGCCATCAGGATTTAGAAGAGTTATTCTTTCATATTCATTCTTTCTTTTACTTGCAAAATAGATAGAATTCTTGTGGGTTGTCTTTAGCATGCAGAGCCAGTTTCTTTTCAGACTTTGCTTTTCATACAATAATTGTGACTATTCTAGCCTGCTGCTTATAATGTTCATAATGGACGTCATCCTTATGCACACGGTATTCCTTCCACATCGTTCTTTTCTTACAAATTTCTTGCTTAATAAGCTTACACATCCATTTGACTCCTACTCTATTTATTCTTCGAACTCTTGGAACACATTCTGATATTGCATCATTCAAGTGTTGTTTAAATGCTTCCCACGCACTCTCAATATTCTTTCCATCCAGAAACCAATTCCATTCCACTGAACTCAGTATACTCCTCAGTTGGTCATAATTTCCTGCTTTATAGTTCAGCATGTAACCTTTTCTGAATGGAACATTCATAAACTTAGTCACTTCCCAAGTGAGTACTGCATGATCCACCAACTGGAGGAAGAACAGTCACATCTTTAACTGAAACACCCTCTGACACTATAATCAAATCTAACACTCTTTGCTTTCGAGTTCCTTCTGTCACATGCTGCTTGAGAATCCCACAACAGCTCAATAAATGCATTTTCATTTTTCTAATGAGATTCTACTGCTGCCCAATCAATATTTGGATAATTGAAGTCTCCCATTAAGATTACTCTTTAGGCACTCATCTTTTCTATTTGGTGATGCATTTCTTCATCACTAGCAACCAAACCACCAGGTCTGTAACAACATCCCACTATGTAATTAGTCTTGTTAGATTCCACCTCACACCAGATGGCTTCACACTCACTGCTACATGAAATATTTTAGTAGTATGATTACTATCATAGGTCTCAACTCAAACTGGATTCAAATCATCTGATATCATTAGCAGCATGATCCCCCCCCCCCCTCCTCTCACCTTCCTAAAAATACTGTACCCTTGACAGCCAGGTCTCATATTTGCCTCAATGAAACTAAAGTGGTTGCAACCATTGCCAATCCCAAGCCAGAAATCCTTTTAAAATGAATTTATTCAATGTTTTTAGACCTGTTGAATATGGAAATAAAAATAATAATTTTTCTCTCTATTACAAATAATGCTTTAGATGTGGCTTACCTCGGAGAAAGGAGGAGAGTTGTACTTATGACTAGCAATCACAATACATCAAAAATCTCCTGTTATAGAAACCTCAAGTATTGAAAAAAATCTGACTAGTTCTTCTGAATATCAGAGGAAATGATGCAGGTTCATGACAGCTCTCTTAGGGAAGCAACAGGTGGAAGACTCTTAAGGCTCTTGGAAAGGATATCTTCACACCCAAATCTACAACCAAAATTGAGTGTTGGAACATCCTGACAATGCATGAATCTAGGAAAGCACTTAAAATATCAAAGGAAATGGACAGAAGCAAAATACAAATAAGATTAAGTGAAACCAGATGGAATGGTTTGATGTTAGTCTGATCAGACTAACATATTGTAAAATCTTGAATAAAAGGAAATTTTGTAATAAATTGTCTTTTATGCAGATTTTACAAGTATGCTTAAGTCCCACTAAAATACTTGTGTATTAATAGAAAAACTTGGTGTAATTGAAATGGAAATAATGTTTTTTTTTGAATTATTGAATATTGTAATATCAAAAGTTTTGTGCAAGAAGAAAGGAAATTACATATAAGGTAAATTGTGTCTAAGTATACCTCTAGTCAACAAAAATTCCAGACAGATTAAGGGATTGAGTGATGACCTGAGGCCACTGCAAATGCGAAGGTCGACATTAGACGGGGGTTTCCCATCTAAATGCACCAATCGACGAGGGTGATGGGTGCAGAAAATCAGGGTACCCAGGGGACTACGATGTAAGAAAAACGAAGGTCATTGGAACCATATAAATAGCAGTTTGCTGTGTCGAGACAGGACTTGATTGGTTTAGTCTGTTCCTGGGAGTTCAAGTACGTTCTGGAGTGGAGTTTCTGTTCGTGGGGCAGGAAGTCGAGTGGAGTTCCAATGAGAGAGTTCGAACTCATGACGGTATCAAGGTCACCGTAAGCCGAGGAGTTTGGAAGAAAGTACGATGGTCGTTAACGGCAACTGAGCTTCAATAGAATCGTAGGTGATGAAGCGTTATCCTATTCGGAGACCTGTATTCACGAAGCAAAAGCCAGAAGAACAATGCAACTAAGGCACATCATATTAGGAGGAAACAAATGCCAACCTTTCAAGTCGTAGGAATTAAATTGTCCACTGATAACAAGGAAGAAGTCTTGCAAATTACAAAAAGGATGTTCAGGTGCAGTGACGAAGTCTAACGTAAACAAGAAGGGATAATCAGCTATAGAGGACCAGACTTCATGAAAAGTAAAAACTTTCCATTATTTAGTCAGAAAGAAACTTAGATTGTGACGGTGGTTTGAATTGATAGAATTGTTTTAAAATTAGAGATGCAGGACTTGAGGCCTTGAGCTAACAATTGAACCAATTTACTCTATGTAAGAGAGAGCCTAGCTGAATTGTTTAGTGCATCTACTTGTATTTAATTGTTGTAGTCATTCCTTAAGGATGAAGTTTTAGATGTTGACGATCTGATTATATAAGGTTAAGAAAGGGGGTAAATTTCTAGACAAGTAGTCTTGCTAAGAATCAGATGATTGAGAGAAATGAACGTACAACCTATATTGAGATGTTAGATATAGCGTACATATTAGATTTAAGTCAAGTTAATTTGTGTCAATTGTGTGTTTGTGTCAATTGTGTGTTTGTTTCTTAGTGATGAATAAATTGTTTTCTTGTCAAAATAACTTGCCTGATCTCTAAGTCCAATGCACTACTCATAAAATCAAACCTATGTGTCTTAAAGTAGATATTGCCATGACTGCAGAGTAAGAAATATTTGTAAATTGGTAAAGAGATAAGTTGGAAAGGAAGAAGCTGTGTGTCATATTGGAGGGAGATACTCCTCTTATCCTAGAATTTAGGTGGTGCAGCTGACTAACAAACAAATTTTTTCCAAAATTTAATTTAGAATAAACATCAGTAAATCAGACAAAGAGATTGGCTCCAGCCTGAAGCACTTTCTTTGTTCTTGACGTCTTGCACACATGAGCCTTACTATTGCGGCCACAAGATAGATGAGATGTAACATAACTGACAATTAGTTGGAAGTACACTAAAAGGTTAAGAAAATAAGTTTCAAACAAGAAAACGTAGAATTTTACAAAGGCACAGCCAAACAAGAATTAATTAATAAGAACTATGATTAGTAACAATATCATAGATTTAACAATAAAACAATGGATTCTAACAATATATTCTGGAAGCCCCAAGGATGAAGAACATAGGTGGTGTTGCTCTGATGACAGTGGATATGAATAGTGATGGGAAAAGAAGGACTAGAAGATGAAAATGGAATATTATTCAAGGACTTCTGCCTATTTAAAAACATAATCATAGGAGGTGCAATATTTACATAAGAATATACATAAACAAACCTGGATCTCACCAAAATCCAAAAGAGTAAAATCCAAACATAATACTAAAAAAGTCATTAGGGAACAAAAGAAACTGATACAATATAAATATACTGAAAATGAGGATATTGTACAGAAAACTTTGCTTGTACAATCAAAAGTAAATATGAAACAATAACACAAAGTGATGGGAAAAAATGGAGACGGAAGAAATAGGGCAAAATATATAGACAAGTAAAGAAAAATGTAAGAGATAATAATAGAAAATATTATAGAAAATTAATATTATATTATAGATATTAGAGGACTAGTTACTAAGAGTCCGTAAGGTCTGCTATCCAGAAGGGAGAATGAGTAGGATAATTAAGGCGTTAGACATGAGAAAGAAACAAGCAAGAGAGTTAGTTGTGAATGTGAGAACAAATTATTTAAGGGAACATAAGGAGAATGTGAGGGCAAATATCAGTAGGCAATTGAGAAGAGTGAAAGAGTGCAGCAGGAAAGGTTATCAGTGTGTTGGCAGTAGCATTGGCATGCCTATTTAATAAGAATCTTGCAACAGCACAGGTTCCAAGGGAGTGGAAGGAGGGTAAAACTGTTCCACTGCATAAAGATGGCAATAAGGCTGTAGCTTCAAATTATAGGGTGCATATCTCAAATCTGTATATCTGGAGTTGTGGTGATGGTACTAGAGAGATTAGTCATTGTTAAAATGTGGAATTCCCACAATTTTCCTCATCCATTCTTCAGGACTGGTTCAAGCCCTCCAACGAGGAATTTTTACGTATTTTATGTATTTTTTTACTGTAAATCCATGTGTGTGTGTTCACAGGCCAGTTTGCATATCCTGAGGGACAAAAAAAAACAGAGTTTCTGGGTGAGACTAACTCACCTTTAGTCAAAAGAGACCAGATAAAGGTTCCTCACATCATGGATGGGTATCGAACCCAGGTCTTTCTGACCAAAGGGTTTCATCTGTACAATAGCTCAGTCTATACCAACTGAACTATGGAGGCTCTGGAGAGATTGTTGAGAAGTAGAATACAGAAATCGGTTGATAACAGCAGTATTTTCTGTGGTTATCAGCATGGGTTTGTTAAAGGTAAACCCAAACCAAAAAGGTTGGTGTTTGTTATGTACAAGGTGACAAACACTCTGAACAGGGGAGATGCATATAGTGATGTACTTGGATTTTGCAAAAGCTTCTGATAGACTGCCACACGACAAGCTGGTAAATAAATTGAAACAGATGGGATTGGATAACAGACTTCTGAGTCGTATCAGTGACTGGCTGTCAGATGGGTATCAGAAAGTTGTATATGAGGGTGCAGTACCCCAAAAGAGGAAGTTCACTAGTGGTGTATCACAGGGGTCAGTTTTGGGACCACTATTGTTCAATTTGTATGTCAATAATATTGGGATGGGTTTAACTAGTGATATGCAGCTGTTTGCAGATGATGCAAAACTGGGGAGAGCAATGCAGAGTCATGCAGATGTTATGGCCTTACAAGAGGGCGAATAGATTGTATGAACGGGCAGATAAGTGGATGTTCAGTTGAAAGTTCAAAGCAACGATGAGATGCGAAGTATACACTTGGTAAGGAAACTTGAAAGGAAGTAGAAGAGATGAGAGGTCTAGGAATGATGCTGGACAAGGACCTGAAATTCAGGGGCCACATTGCACAAGTTTTGAAAATGTCACATCAGACAATGCAATGATGCAGAAGACCCTGATATGCAGAAATAGAGGTTATGATGCCACTGTAAGGTCTTGATCAGGCCTCATATGGATTATTGTGCACAGATTTGGTTGCAAAGTTTCATGGTGACGAGGATATGTTGGAAACAGTCCAGATAAGATTCACAAAGGTGATCAGTGGTCTTTGGAATGTGGATTAGAGGACAGATTGAGAGAACGTAAGTTGCAAAGCCTCATGGATAGGAGGAAAAGGGAAGGAGATATGATTCGACATATAAGCTAGTCAATGGTTGTTATCAGGTTGACATGGAAGAGATTTTTCATAAAATGAGAGGAGAGGGGGGGGGTAGAACAAGAAGCCATCACCAGAAACTGTATAAGGAGGATGTGAGCAGATGAGTGAGGAGAAGGTTCTTTGCATGGAGAGTGGTTGGTGAGTGGAATGCATTGCCTGAGTGTGTTGTGAATGTAAACACACTGAATCAGTTTAAAGCATGGTTAGATGAGCATTGTGTGCAATAGTGTGTACCTTCCATGATGAGTGTCTGACTCCATTGAGGTCAGATGTTAATAAAAATAATAAATTCATTGAAGAACTTTGTAAGGAGGCAGAACAAGCTGCAACAAACTTTGATTTCAAGAAACTTTTCAAAATAATAAGGAAGATATCTAGAAAAAATATGAGAAAAGAGAGAGGGAGATCAGTAAGAGATAAACAAGGAAACTTACTGACAAGGGAAAATGACATAGTAAAGAGGTGGATAGAACATTTTCAGGAAATACTAAATAGTGAAACCCCAATACAAGAAACTATACTTTCAGAAAATACTGAAATGAATTAAATATAAATACAGGAGAGATAACAAAAGCAGAAATAACTAAGGCAATAAAGAAACTCAGAAATGGAAAAGCTGCAGGGATACACAATACACAAGTAGAACTATTTAAAGCAGGCATACATATATCTACAGAGATAATTCCTTTTTTTATGAAATATGGATAAAGGAAGAATGTCCAGATAACTGAAATAGAGGATTATTGGTGAAAATACCAAATAAATGGGACATAACAAAATACAAACATGGAGAGGAATATCTCTTCTAAGCAGTTAGTGATGCTTCACTAGAATAATATTAGAAAGAAAGAATGAAACGTGAAATTGAACATAAACTGAGAAAAAAACATGCAGCTTTCAGACCTAATAGGTCATGCATAGACCAAATAATAATTTTGAGAATAATTATTGAGCAATCAACAGAATGGCAGAGCAGCCTGTATTTGGGATGCATTGACTTTAAAAGCATTCAATAGTATAAACAGAGAAGTTATTTGAAAATTAATGAAATTTCCTAATGGCACACGAGAAAAAATAACTAATAAATAACTATAGTAAAAGCAATGTACAACAATTATAAAAGCAAGATAATATGTAATGGAAATATAAGTAATGAAATAAAAACAAGAGGTGTAAGGCAATGGTGCAAACTCTCTCCTACAATGTTCTTAATAGTAATAGGTTGGGTGATTAGAAATACAATAGATGAAAGCATTAATATGAAATGGGGATGGACAAATAAATTAAATTACTAAGAGTTTGATGATAACATATGCTTACTAGGTCAAAAGCACCAACATATGCAAATTAAAAGAGATAATTTTAAACAGAAGCGTCAAAGTATGGCTTAAAAATAAACCAAGAGAAAACTAAAATAATGAAGATTAATCCCAAACAAAATCTAACACTCCAATGTATGGAAGAACTACTAGAACAGGTAGACATTTTTGTTTATCTAGGATAGTGGTAAACACTGAAGGAGGAACAGAAGAGGACATAAAAAATAGAGTACAGAAAATCCAAATTGTCTTCAATAGAATGAAAAGTATACAGATAAGTAAAAAAATAAATCTCAAGACAAAAATAAGACTCCTCAACACAAATGTAAACTGATTGGAAAGAACACACACACACACACACACACACACACACACACACACACACACACACACACACACACACACACACACACACACACACACACACACAGGCAAGGTGCATTGTGTCATGTAATGAGTTGTGCTTGTAACTGGTACAAATTGGAGGAATATGCTGCTCCAAAGTCAGTGCAACTGTGTCTGAGTGAAATGCCTGTGAGAAGGGAAATGACAGAGTTTGAAAGAGGTATTGTGATAGGGTGCTGTGTTGCAGACCTATCTGTTTGGCAAACTGAACCTTCCCAGGTCAACAATCAGTGATGTATACTGAGATGAAAGTGCAGGGAGTCAACTGCAAGTGCCACCCGCACTATGGAACTGACCATTGTCTCTTTCAGCAAGATAATGTGCCATGTCATAAGGCTGTTGCTGTAATTGCTTGGTTTTTGTGGACATCAACATCACCAACTTGACTGAGCTCCATAGAGCTCTGATCTTAACCCTGCTGAACATCTGTGAAATGAACTGGTGCATCGGGCGAAGTCAAGGGACATCTTCCCCACAATAGTCCAGAACTTCATTACATGCCTACAGGAAGAATGGTCCAAAATTCCCATTGATCGCTATCTTACTCATGTGGCAATTATGCCTCGTAGGATAGCTGCAGTCATCGCAATGAAAGGACATGAACGTTAACACATCTTATTAAGGTGGGCAGCATTGCTATTTGTTCCTCACACATGGTGTCCATTGCCTTCTTTCTAAACAGGTATTTTGCTAGATGGATCTGAAACTTGGAGATTAAGCAAAAAAAAAAAAAATAAAAAAATTAAATAAACTGCAGATTTACATAAATAGATGTCTTAGAAAGATTTCAGGAATATACTGGTCAAACAGAATTTCAACCAAGACATTATGGGACAACTCAAATCAATCCGGCATCAAAACAGAAATAATAAAAAGAAAATGGAAGTGGATAGGCCACACAATCAGAAGCCTAGATAAAAATATAGCAGAGACAGTTATGGAGTGGTACTCACAAGGAAGCAGAAGTAGGGGGATGCCCCAAAATGACCTAGAGGAGAGAAATCAAAGCAGGGATGAAATAGCTAGAAAAAGCTTATAATAAAACAAGAAAGAAGCAATGAACAGAGTCCAATGGAGAACAATGATCAAGGCCCCTATGTAGGGAGTGAAGAGAATAAAGCAAACAAAGAACATCATGAACAAGAAAATTTGCTGTCATGTCTCTACATTACTACCTGTACACACACACACACACACACAACACAAACTCTATCCCTTTGTGTAACCTCTAATATATTAAAATGCATACAAAATTCTAGTGAGCTGTTTTTTTTAATGCAATTCTCTATGAAAATCTGCCAGGCAACAAGACTCAGTGGAAATAATTCAATATATATAAGGGAAATCTCTCAGTACAAAAGGCAGAACAGCCTATATAACCCTAGAAGAAATTTAGCCATCCAAGATAAGCGATATTAGTTATGTAAGGCTCTAGGCATAAAAAATATGGTAAACGAGGAGGAATTCAAGTAATATATTGAAGAGCATTTGGACTTCACTGCACTGGTGGCAGAGGTACTTGACATACTGAATGATGAGAAGGATACTTATTATGGAATTCTAGTGCCATGCTCACTAGCCTTAAGATGAAAACTTGAAATATTACAAGAACATAGTTGAGTATACACCAAACCACTATCAGAAGCATTTCTGAATAGTATTAAAAGAAAATTTACTGACTATTTCAATTTCAGTACAGCTGAGGCAGAAAATGTAACAATTGTTGCTTTATTGTATCCATGATTTAAAAAATGATGGTTCCTATGTATTGAATCCTCATGTCAAGAGCACCTAATAAATATTCAAAATGGCTATAAATGAAAGAAATTATTTCTGAGGCTGAGCACTCTACATTCATTGAATTGCAAGTCTCAGAAATAATTTCTTTCATTTGTGGACAATGATTCAGATAATTCATTTGTGGACAATGAATTATCTGAATGCGATAATTCCTCACTATAGGTGAGGCACTGATGACACTTTGGTCATCAGTGCCTCACCTATAGTGAGGAATTATCGCATTCAGAGCTGCAATTGTTACTTTCCTTCAATGATAAAAGAACAAGGGATGAACATTATTTGTCAGCTATCCCTATATTGAAAAAATATTCGTAAAATAGAATTAGAATAAAATAGAAATAGTATTTGTAAAATGTTTTACAAGAAAGAGCAAGGGAACTGACAATGCCTCTGACCATGCTCTTTAAAGTCTCAGCTCTGGCAGAGTTACAAGGAAGTGGAAAGAGGATAAAATAATTCCTTTGCATAAGGGAGACTAACAATGCAGTAGCAAATTATAGACCAATCAGTATTTCAGGAGTGGTGATAAATGTATTGGAAAAACTCATAAATAGAATTCAGGAAAGAGTGGATAAGAATATGATACTATATAAGGGGAAATATAGCTTGGTGAAATGTTATCATGCTTTAGTGATTTACCAACTTTCTATATTAGAGCGACAACTGAGTTAGAAGGCTACGTGATGATTCTGCTGGATTTTGCAAAGGCATTTGACAGGATACCACATGGAACTCTGTTATGCAGATTAGAACAAATAGGTGTAGATAGGACAATGGTTATATGAATATGAGGGTGGCTGATGGATAGATACCAAAAACTGGTATATGGAGAGAGAAATCCAGAAGAATTCAGGTGACTAGTAATGTGCCGCACGGTTCTGGGCTAGGGCTATTACTGTTTAATGTGTACATAAATTATACAGGAAGTAATCTGAAAGGAAATATTCAGTTGTTTATTGATGATGTAAAATTGGGCAGAGTAATAGTTAATCAAGATAATGTGGAGAGGCTTGCAGGATGACTTAAATAGCCAGTGTCAGTATGGCAAAAGATAATGGGTATCAGTTTAAGTAGCAGTTTACTACTACTATCCCCAAATAGATTACAAACTATGTACCACACTGATGGAATTGTACTCCAGGAAACAGAAACCAGGGATTTGGGGGTAGCAATAAATAGATAGTTAAAGTTTGGAGTGCATATTGCCAAGGTTGCCAAAGTAGCTCATATGATTATTTGGCTATTAAAGAACACACTAACAAACACAGACAAGGAAGTTATCCCTGTTTATAAGACTTTGATATATTCACACTTGGTTCACTGGGTCAACTAGGTTTCTTGGGGATGAGAAAGCAGTAGAGTGAATCCAATGATGGTGAGTGGTCTGTGGAATCTCCCTATGAGAATAGTTTGAGCGTTTGTGGATTGCAAAAGTGACAGGAAAAAAAGAAGGGATATGATAGAAATATTTAAGTTACTTAAAGGGTTTTATAGGATTAGTGCAAGGGAAATGTTTCAACACTTGGCTACAGGGAGTAGAACAAGAGATCATCCCTGGAAGTTAGTAGGAGTGTAGTTAGTAGAAGGAGTGAGGACTAGATTTCCTACTTAGAGAGTGGTGAATAAATGGAATGGGTTCCCAGAGACAGTTGAAGAAAACATTAACAAGCACAGTTGCAAGTTACAATTAACAGTTGTAAGTGCTTTGATTGTTCAAGGAGAGGTACAATGTGTGAATAGTTTGGGTCTCCCATGATAAGTCTTCAGACCCATGGAGGTGTCTGTACAATAATAATAATAATAAAATACAACACTCCTTTATCCACTTCTGCTCCAGTAGAGCTCATGCTGTGATAATGAAACAAAAACAAAAAAAAACTGATTTCTCAAATATTTTCCTTTTTAAAATTAAGTACATTTCATTTCAGTATTACATTATTTTGTGCATAGTAATAGTAATTACATTCAGTGCATCATGATTTTTTTTTTTTAATGTTGAGCAAAATACTGTACTACAGAGAGATGATCATACATGTTTTATTTTTCTGATGTTAGAAAAAAATTTCATCTCTGTAAAAAAAGAATGTGTTCATGAAAATAATTATATGGAAAAAAAAATCTTTCTTACATTAATTATTCATTTCAACTTATGAAAATTTAGTTAATTACAACTTAAATTTATGAGTAACTGATTACATATTTAGTTAATTGATGTCAAGCACAGGAGGGAAGTGATCATTTTGATTGACTGATTAAAAAGTAATTTTTTTTTAAAAAGTAATGAATAATATTTGTTTATTGATTACAAATTTAGTTGACTGATGTCAATCTAAATTAATTATTTAAAAAATTATAATTTTTTTATTGATTATGCCCAATGCTGCCAATGTCCAAGCATTCACCAACAAATGTATCAAGATAATCCAAGAAAAAAATATGGTGTATCATAAGTAGCTGGAGAACAAATCTCCAGCATCATGTGCAGCCTACGTTAAAGCTCACAACAACTACAAAAAAAAAAAAAAAAAAATCTGATCTTTAACACGTTTGCTGCCAACTACAAGTATACTCGTAGTTGGTATATGAGCTATACAAGCCAGCTATGAGTATACTCGTATGATGCTTACCGTCGGCAACAAGATTACTGTACTTACCTTGAAGTGAAAATGCTTGGTTTGTGGAGCTAGCAGCAAAACTGTGTATAATCATAGATGGTATATGCTCCGCACAAGCCAACCATGAGTATACTCGTATGATGCTTACCGCCAGCAACGAGATTACCGTACTGACCTTGAAGAAGTGAAATTGCTCGGCGTACGGGAACAGACTATGCCAAAGTAGCATGGCAGTGAACGTGTTAAAGAGCCAAATGCAGAAAAATTTGCTTCTTGTTCAAAAGCAGCTGAGCCTTCTGGTCCCTCACTACAGCACTTAGCAAAACTTTTGCCCATCTATATTTCCCATTTTTCTCTTTCTCATACACACACATACATACATCTCTGGGTGATGTTGCTGTGGTATCCACAGAAGACTGGTATCATTCTTCTCTTCCAACACCTGCATTAATGACCAAAACAAAGTTATCTTCACTTTACCAAGAATTGATCACTACATGTTTCCACTAGTTGATCAGAATCCTGAATAATTTAGGCACTCCCTAGCCATGTGATCCTTACGATATTACTACCAATGTACTAAAAAACTGGGCTCCAAAATTAATGCCTAGCAGTAGGTATATGAAGAATCGTGTAAACAAAGTTAGAAAGGCAATAGGACTTACAATATATCACCAGGTGTCTTGAAGAGATACTTTGTGGAGTTAATGGCATCCTTGGCATACCTATTTAATATGAGTCTTGCAACAGGACGAGTTCAAAAGAGTGAAGATAAGGCTAATGATACAAATTACAGGCTGGTCTGTGTACATGGGGGGGGGGGGGTAAGCTGTTTGAGAAATTGGTGAGGATTAGGATTTAGTAACTGGTTAATAATAGCAGTATTTTCTATGGTGATCAGCATGGGTTTGTTTAGGAAAGGTATGGCAATCTGCCTATGTACTACAACAAGATCACAAATCTACCAGATAAGGGATATGCATATACAGCAGTATACTTAGATTTTTCCAAGGCTTTTGATAGCTAGCCACACAACAACAAGCTAGTAACTAAGCTGGAATGAATGGAACTGAATAAGGACTGGTGTGTGTTGGATAGATGATTGGCTGTCAGATAAATAGATGGCAGATTGTGTATTGGGGGAGTGGTATTCCAAAAGAGGAAGGTAACTAGTGATGTACCACAGGGATCTGGTTTTGGGACCATTATTGTTTAACTGGCATGTTAATGATATCCGAACAAGCTTAACTGGAGATATGCAGCTGTTTGCAGATGATGCTAAGTAAGGAAGAACTATGAGGAGTAGAGAAGAGTAGAGTAGAGCAGATATTGTGGCCTTGCAAAGATGGGATGCAAATGTATATAATTATTCGGGAAATTCTGAAGGAGGTGGAAGAGACAAGAGATCTGGAAGTGGTGGTGGACAGAGACTTCAGGTTTCTGGGGAAATACTGATAAAAAACTGCAATATCATCACAAGGGATTACAGCAATGATGAAGAGTATCTTGACATGAAAGAGAGAGGTTACAGTTCCCTTGTATAATGTCTTGATCAGGCTGCATATCAAATATTATGTGCAGATCTGGTCACCTGGTTTTTAAGGGAATGAAGATATCCTGAGAGATTGTCCAGAGAAGATTCACTAAGAAAGTGTTGGGTCTCTAAATGTGGGATATGAAGATAGACTGAAGGATAATAAATTTAGTTTAATCCTTTATCCAAGTATAAGCAAACAACGTTTGCGCCTGAAAATATCTTCAGGACTGAGGTAAGGTGGTGCAACACCGGGCACCTATGAGCAAAGGTGGACCAAGTTCTCATCACTCCTTGTCTCAGTATCTCCCATAATGTAAACCACATCTCCTTGAGGACATGTATACTGCTATGCATTAAGGAAAGGTCTACTACCCAGACCGGTTTCAACCTTTATTGAGGTCTCGTCAGTGGGAGGCAGACCCAAATGTGGAGATACTAAGGCAGAAGCAATAGGAGAGGTCATATTTACCTATACGAGTTGCCAACAGGCGTACCACCTTATTATTGAATTACTCTGGATTTAGAGAAAGATGTTGAAAGTTTATTTTGCACTTGGTTAGACTATAATAAACTTAGTTCAATCCTTTATCCAAGTATAAGCAAACAAAGTTTGCACCTGAAAATATCTTCAGGACTGAGGTAAGGTGGTGCAACACCAGGCAACCCATTGAACCAACAGAGTTGCCTGGTGTTGCACCACCTTCTGAAGATATTTTCAGGCGCAAACTTTGTTTGCTTTCACTTGGATCAAGGATTAAACTAAATTTATTATAGTCTAACCAAGTGCAAAATAAACTTCCAACAGACTGAAGGAATGTAAATTTCAGTCATGTGAATAGAGAAGAACAGATTATTGGGAGTGAGGGTAAAACAAGAGGTGATCTGGTAGCTCTATAAGCAGAGTGTGTGTGCAAGGAAGTGAGGAACAGGTTTTTTGCATGAAGAAGGGCTAGTGAGTAGAATGCAATCCCTGAGAGTGTGGTGGATGAAGAAACTGTGAATGGGTTCAATTATCTTTTTTGTGTAAGACTGTGGGCCTCCTGCAATGAGCCTTTTAACTCCATAGAGGTGATTAATAATAATCTTCTTTTGAATCTTTCCAGTTTGACTGGCATCTACTATACAGTACGGAAACAAGGTCTGCCAACAAACTATCATCCAATTACCTTCACTTGAGTTCTCTCATTATGGAGGTCATCAACAGCCAATTTCTTTACCACATGGAGGTCCACCACTGATCAGTACCCAACAAAGTAGATTATGTCACTGTCAATGTACACACAATATCCTAGCCTAATGGATATCATCTTTTGGATAAAAGACAATATCTGCCCAACTTTTGGATAAAAACCAAAAAAAAAAAAGATCTAATTTGGAGGAACTCACATGGTTTCTCTTAACCATTTCTAAGCATTCAATTATGTCTAGAACGGAGACCTACTCAGCAAACTATCATCCTTTGCAACTGGGTCACCAGCTTCTTCTCTGGTCATTTATATACATAAATGACCAGGTAGTGCACAATCATCTAGGAGCTTCGTGATCCTCCATAACCAATACCTTTAAATTTGTGATCTCCCTACCTATCTTTCAGTGGGTTGAAGATAACTTTGTGAACTTTAATGTTACCAGAACAGAGTGTTCTCACATCTCTTGCAAGAAAGATCTTACTTTGCTGCTTCTTACACACCTGATAGTACCCAGATCGCCAAACATAATCAGATTTTTCTTACTGAGCTTAACTTACCTCTCTCACCTCTATATACTTTTTCACTAAAGATACTACTTCTCACCTGAAACTGCTGCTAAAACTTTATAAATCCCAAATTCTCATAACCTACGAATACTGCTTGTGCAATGATTTCCAAAACCAAAGGAAACACTATTTCTGAAGATTACAACTGCAAATTCTGACAAATTAGCTTGTGGCAATTTGTATAACTGACAATGTCAAGAAGAAAGCGGGTACACATTCAAATTTTTGAATTGCATACAAAGGAGTCACATAGTAGTACTCAACAAGATAAAAGGTAAAAGGCTGCAGTAAGCGAATTGTGTTTCAAGGAAGCTCTTTTTGCAAAGAAATAAAGTTGCAAAGTTGGATTTCTTGTAATATCTCAAAGTACCCAGCTTTCTTGGATTTCTTGTAATATCTCAAAGTACCTAGATGATTTCACATGGGAAAGAATTATTGGAAAGCTTGAAGAAGGCTGCAGAATTACTAATATTGGCAGAGAGTTTGGAATCTCACAGAGTTGAATCCAGGCTCTGAGCAAAATTTCAAATGAATGGAATATGTTCCAGACATTTGCTAAGAGATTGCTCTAACACAGAGCATGAAGACAGATTTTTGATTATAACAGCAAATTGTAATCGATGAACCAAGGCAGGACAGCTTGCAAGTCGGCTCCATTCAATCACAGGAAACACAGATATCTCAAGAAACTGTGACAAGAAGTCTGGGACAAGTAATTAATGCAATAAAGAATATAATTTGGTTGGCCAAGTTCCAAACTGACAGCCCATTATCCTAATTTGATCAATATTCAGATGAATATCTAATAATAGTTTGCACCACAAGAAGGTGAGAAACGGACATATTATATTTGAAGGCATAATTATACTTGTCAATAAATTTTATTCTAGTTTTAATCCTATGACACAGCATAAGCACAAAGTAACTTCAAGACTGGTCCATTTGTAGGAAGAGGCTGTTGACTTCACATTAATTGCCTTAATACCCCATAATGTAAAAACACTATAGGAAAGGTCACTACCCAGAACCAAAAAAAGATACCAACTTGGTATCATCTAGGATCTGGATGTATGAGACCTCAAAGGTTGAAACTGGTCAGGGTATTAACCCTTCCCATAATGTTTTTGCATTACGAGATAGCAAAGCAATTAATGTGAAGTACCAAATACAAGTTGACTTGTTGTGAAGTTACTTCACGTTTATGCTTATGCTAGGGTATTGGATTAAAAGAAGAATATAATTTTGTTGGAAGTTTTTTTCCCACTTGTTTGATTATAAATTATATATTTAGTTTAATCCTTTATCCAAGTGTAAGCAAACAAAGTTTGGGCCTGAAGTATCTTCAGGACTGTGGCAACTCGTGGCAAAGGTGGACTAAGTTCTCATCACTTTCCTTACCATCCCATAATGCAAAGCACATCTCCTTGTGGACATGTATACTGCTATGCATTATGGGAAGGGTCATTACCCAGACAGTTTCGACCTTTATTGAGGTCTCTTCAGTGGGAGCCAGACCTAGAGGTGATACTATTATGGGAAGGGTCACTACCCAGACAGGTTTTGACCTTTATTGAGGTCTCTTCAGTGGAAGCCAGGCCCAGAGGTGATACTAAGGTTGAAGCAATGCAGAACTCATAATTCCATATGCCAGTTGCCAAAAGGTGTCACACCTTATTATTAAATTACTCTGGATTAGAGAAAGATGTTGGAAGTTTTTTTCTACTTGGTTAGACTATAAATTATATATTTAGTTTAATCCTTTATCCAAGTGCAAGCAAACAAAGTTTGCACCTGAAGTATTTTCAAACTGGGGCAACTCGTGGCAAAGGTGGACTAAGTTCTCATCACTTTCCTTAGTATCCCATAATGCAAAGCACATCTCCTTGTGGACATGTATACTGCCTTACATTATGAGAAGGGTCACTACCCAGACCGATTTCAACCTTTATTGAGGTCTCTACAGTGGGAGCAGACCCAGAGGTGATACTCAATAAAGGTCGAAACTGGTCTGGGTAGTGGCCCTTCCCATAATGGATAGCAGTATACATGTCCACAAGGAGATGTGCTTTGCATTATGGGATACTAAGGAAAGTGATGAGAACTTAGTCCACCTTTGCCATGAGTTGCCCCAGTCCTGAAGATACTTCAGGCCCAAACTTTGTGCTTACACTTGGATAAAGGATTAAACTAATTATATAATTTGTAGTCTAACCAAGTGGGGAAAAACTTCCAACATCTTTCTCTAATCCAGAGTAATTTAATAATAAGGTGACACCTTTTTGCAACTGGCAATGGAAATATGAGTTGTG
Source organism: Typopeltis vanoorti (assembly GCF_054136105.1). Classification (NCBI taxonomy): domain Eukaryota; kingdom Metazoa; phylum Arthropoda; class Arachnida; order Uropygi; family Thelyphonidae; genus Typopeltis; species Typopeltis vanoorti. The sequence continues at coordinate 52,428,546 of NC_143565.1, forward strand.
CATTGCTTCATCCTTAGTATCACCTCTGGGTCAGTTTTGAGCTTTATTGAAGAGACCTCAATAAAGCTCAAAACTGGTCTGAGTAGTGACCCTTCCCATAATGCATAGCAGTATACATGTCCACAAGGAGATGTGCTTTGCATTATGGGATACTGAGGAAAGTGATGAGAACTTAGTCCACCTTTGCCATGAGATGCCCCAGTCCTGAAGATACTTTAGGCACAAACTTTGTTGGCTTACACTTGGATAAAGGATTAAACTAAATATATAATTTAAAGAATATAATTAATCTGGTATACATTGTAACCATGAGGAAAAACTTTCCACAACTAATGGATATTGAGTCAGTTTTCTCCACATTTCTTGCAGGCTATAATGAAGGTTTCCTCCCAGCTATTTAGCTTTGACTCTTAAGTGAACTGATAAATTAATTAACAATAAATAACTAATAACAAAAAAAAAATGGAGTTATTACTTACCCATGATGCCATGTCAGCACAAATTCTTGATGAAAATTCTTCATATGCTATTTCAATTGCACGTAGGTATTGAGCATTTTCATGTAAATACTGACCAAACTGTAACATTTCAATAAATCTTAAACATTCCAAAACTTAACATACAATAAAAATATCATAAAAATTAATTTAAATCATCACCACTACTATTTTGGCATTAAAAAGTATCTAAACAAAAGTTTTTAAACATTTAAAAAGATAAACAAAATAATTTTTTTTTTTTTGCCAAATGAAAAATAATATGGATTAAGTGCCAAATACATTACCAAAGAAAATGTCAAAAATCATGCATTTTTTTTCATTTACTGCTATGCCTATCAAGATCATAAAAATTGGGGGTAAATTATTACTTCAGCCATACTGTTGAGATCAGACAAAAGAAAATGTTGACTGCAAAAATAGCTTTTCAGATTTGTAACAGCTTCTAGGAATTTAGTTCTAGCATTTTACCATTACAATATGAATAGTTTCAAGAAACTGTTCCAAATCTGATGGGCTATTTTTGAACTCAACAACAGCTAAATTCCCAACTGCCAGTCCATCCATGTTTGAATGAACATTCAGTATCCTAGCTGATGCTTAATAATTGTTGTAACATGAGAAAGTAAGAATCGAACATTGAGTGACAAAGTCTGTTCTTTGCATTCTCATGGGATTGATTGTTTGATTTGGGATTTTATGGTGTAAGGATAGCAAAAGTCATACTGCACCAGGATACAGGTTACAGCAGTACACAGGGTGCTGATAGGTAAATAGTTACAAGATAAATTAGTGAATAGTTTAAAATATATATACCAAGTTATAAAAAGATAAATGTATAAATAAAGGGTATGTAGAAATGTATATATTGAGTATCTACAATGTGTTATCTATATAAACAATTCCATAATCAAATGACTTTGAATAAATTAATTTTTTTGTAAATATCTAAAAATGTCATGCCATGTGTCCAAGTGTATGGCGCTCAGCCAGATAAGTAAAAATATCATTTCTCTCTCATGTGAAGTGCATATACTCCACCAGAATATTACTATTTGTAAGATGGTTGCTGCATTTCCCACACAGAGGTGGGTCATCAACCCTCAGTAAATAAGAATGTGTGAGATGACTGTGACCTATGAAGAGCCTAGCAAGAACAACTTCCTCTCTTCTGTTCCTATGGTGACTAGGCTGCCAGTGCTTAATTGCAGACTTAATCGCATGCAATTTGTTCATCAGTGTTTCCTGCTAGGAGTATTGCCATTGGACAATTAACTTTGACTTTATAACTGGATGTAGTCAGTATAATGCATTTTTGGAAATTATGGAGACAACTACCGTGTTTGAATAAAAACTTTAGTTTAATATTACTAAAATTTTACAATTCGACGTTTTGACCTTTATGTCAAGGTCATCTTCTGAAGCGTACAAATATACACAAGAAACAAGCTATATTACAATCATACTGGTTCGTTAAAGACACTGACTAACCGTTACCACAATTGTTGGCCTGACCTCTGGTGAAAAAAAAAAAAAAAAAAAAAAAAATTATACATCAACGCTAGAGTCCTATTATTTGTGTTGTCTACTATATACATATATTAACATCATTTCAGCCAGTTTGAGTGGAATGGTTTCTAATACTAGCGGATTGGCTAGAGTCCTGACTTATGTTGAATCTTTCATATTAGGTTGGCTGAATGTGTGCCATCCAGATCCTTGGAATTTTCATACCATCTTTATTGTTGATATTTGGGTGGTTTATCAGGATTTCGCAGGATTCTTTAAATTTTCTTTCGTACCATGTTTTTGTGCGGTGTAAGGAGCAGGTGCTTTTCCAGTTGATTTGGTGTAAGGTGCTAAGTGCATGGTCTGAGAGGCCTGCTTCACCATAATGGTTATATTTAATGTGTCTAATGTGTTCTTTCTTGCATATAGGGATTGTCCGTCCTGTTTCACCAATGTACGGTAAGTTACAGCGGTAAGGTGCAGCGGATGCAATAGACTCCAGGATGTGCTAATGGGAGGAGAGGATCCTTAGAGGAGCTGAATATGGTTTTAAGTTTAGTGGGTGGTTTAAAGGTGGCATTGAGGTTATAATGTTGTAGGATTCTGTTGATTTTTTCTGATAACCCTTTAATGTATGGGATGGCTATGGTTTTACTGTAATCTAGATTCGTTTTTGTTGTGGTTTTATACAGTATTTTATTGACAGTATTTTTGTTATAGCCATTGTTTATGAATGTGTCACTAATGATTTTTAGTTCTTGTTTCAGGGCTTGCTGGTTAGAGCAAATAGTTGTGGCTCTGTTTTTAAGGGTGTTTATGACTCCATATTTTTGTGCTGGGTGGTGGTATGAATTCGCATGTATGTATTGGCCCGTGTGTCGGTTTTCGGTAGACCGTGAAGGATAGACTGCCTGAAGGAAGACGTGTAACTAGTGTGTCTAGGAACGGGAGCAAATTTTGGTTTTAGATTTCGATGGTAAATTGTATGCGTTCGTGTTGTTTGTTTAGGTGGCTGAGGAATGTGTTTAGCGTTTGTCGCCCGTGCGGCCAGATCGCGAACACGTCGTCAACGTATCTGAGCCAGATTGTTGGTCGAAGCGTGGCGGAATCAAGAGCCCTTTGCTCAAAGGTTTCCATGTAGAAGTTCGCGATTGGGGGGGGGGGATAACGGTGGCCCATTACTGTACCTTTCTTTTGTAGGTAGAATTTGTTTTGCCACACGAAGTAACCGGACTTTAGTACGTGGGCAAAGAGGGCCGTAATGTCGGGTGGAAATTTGTTCTGTAGTAGGAGAATTGTGTCATTGATGGGGACATTAGTGGAAAGGGCAGAAACGTCAAAACTCACTAATAAGTCATCTTTGTCGAGTGTTATGTTTTTGATTTTGTTTATAAAGTGTTGTGTGTTTTTTATGTAGGAGGGGGAATAACCTACCAATTCTTTGAGTGTTGCCGCTAATTTCTTGGCTAGGTGGTAATTGGGACTGTCTATTCCTTCCACTATTGGTCGAAGCGGCACATTTTGTTTGTGTATTTTCGGAACCCCATATATTCTGGGGGGGGGGGCGGGCGTAGTGGGGTTTGAGTTTTTTTAACTATGTCTGGTGGCCAAGAAGTGACGGACTTTAGTAGTTTTTCTGTTTTGTCCTTTATCCTTTTTGTTGGGTTATAATTTACCATTTTATATGTGTTGTTATCGGCTACTAGTTGGTTCATTTGCAGTATGTATGTTGACCTGTCAAGGACAACAGTGGCACTGCCTTTATCAGCTTTCGTTATTATTATGTTTTGTTTGGCTTTTAATGATTTAATTGCTGCTAATTCTGTTTTAGTCAGGTTGTTCTGTGTGGTTTTCTTGGTATATATACATATACCCAACAAAAAGGATGGAAACCTTTGAGCAAAGGGCTCTTGATTCCGCCACGCTTCGACCAACAATCTGGCTCAGATACGTTGACGACGTGTTCGCGATCTGGCCGCACGGGCGACAAACGCTAAACACATTCCTCAGCCACCTAAACAAACAACACGAACGCATACAATTTACCATCGAAATCTAAAACCAAAATTTGCTCCCGTTCCTAGACACACTAGTTACACGTCTTCCTTCAGGCAGTCTATCCTTCACGGTCTACCGAAAACCGACACACGGGCCAATACATACATGCGAATTCATACCACCACCCAGCACAAAAATATGGAGTCATAAACACCCTTAAAAACAGAGCCACAACTATTTGCTCTAACCAGCAAGCCCTGAAACAAGAACTAAAAATCATTAGTGACACATTCATAAACAATGGCTATAACAAAAATACTGTCAATAAAATACTGTATAAAACCACAACAAAAACGAATCTAGATTACAGTAAAACCATAGCCATCCCATACATTAAAGGGTTATCAGAAAAAATCAACAGAATCCTACAACATTATAACCTCAATGCCACCTTTAAACCACCCACTAAACTTAAAACCATATTCAGCTCCTCTAAGGATCCTCTCCTCCCATTAGCACATCCTGGAGTCTATTGCATCCGCTGCACCTGTAACTTACCGTACATTGGTGAAACAGGACGGACAATCCCTATATGCAAGAAAGAACACATTAGACACATTAAATATAACCATTATGGTGAAGCAGGCCTCTCAGACCATGCACTTAACACCTTACACCAAATCAACTGGAAAAGCACCTGCTCCTTACACCGCACAAAAACATGGTACGAAAGAAAATTTAAATAATCCTGCGAAATCCTGATAAACCACCCAAATATCAACAATAAAGATGGTATGAAAATTCCAAGGATCTGGATGGCACACATTCAGCCAACCTAATATGAAAGATTCAACATAAGTCAGGACTCTAGCCAATCCGCTAGTATTAGAAACCATTCCACTCAAACTGGCTGGAATGATGTTAATATATGTATATAGTAGACAACACAAATAATAGGACTCTAGCGTTGATGTATAATTTTTTTTTTTCCCACCAGAGGTCAGGCCAACAATTGTGGTAGCGGTTAGTCAGTGTCTTTAACGAACCAGTATGATTGTAGTATAGCTTGTTTCTTGTGTATATTTGTACGCTCCAGAAGATGACTTTGACATAAAGGTCGAAACATCGAATCGTAAAATTTTAGTAATATTAAACTAAAGTTTTTATTCAAACATGGTAGTTGTCTCCATAATTTCCAAAAATGCATTCAGATCACCGTGCAAGCCTAAAAGAAAGGAGTCAGTATAATGGACTGTTGAAAGTATGTCTAGAAAGTATAAGCTGATCTAGAAGTTGCATCTGCGATGTCATTTCGCTTAATTCCAATGTGGCTCGGAATACAACATAACCGAACATCAAAATTATGGGAACAAATATTTTGTATAAAAGTTGAAGCAACCTCACCAAGCACTGGATGTGGATTATACACAAGAGAGGAGATAAACTGTAAAGAACTCAGTCTGTCTAAATCAGAGGTGGGGAACCCCTCGCCCATGGGCGAAATTTCGCCCACAAGTCTATTTCAATTCATCCCTTTGCTGATGTACTCGTATGTACATCAGCACACTACATACACATTATATATAAGAGTTAAAATTTTCCAGTCGCCCGTGGAAGTTTTTAAATTAGCAATTTTCGCCCTCGATACTAAAAAGGTTCTCCACCCCTGGTCTAAATTATACACTTTTGATAGGGATTTTCTTTGATATGCACAGTGTGAGCTGAATGGCATGGAACTTTACTGTATAGTTACTGCAATTGGGTGGAATCTGGATGGAGATTGTAATGTTAGGAAACATAAAAGCACAGCCAACAGAGATCTCTGATCTTGAACCAATGGTATAGATGGGCAAGGAATCAGAGTTGGCTGCTCTATGTGCATTGAACAATTGAAGGTAGACATATGATGGGGTATTAGACTTCTGGAAATGACAAATTGAGAGGTTGCAGGATGAGGGTGTAAGCCTACCATGGAAGAATGCTGTTTTGTCTGGTACAAGTAATGTTGGCAACACTCATGCCAACAGCTTCCATAGCCTCTTTAATGTGCATGCCAAAAAGGACAGGTGGCAGTCTGATGTGTATGATACAGGATCTCCCAACATAGAGAAAAGAGACTAGTCCATATAGAATGATCTGGAAGGGACTTGATTTTTAGGGCATAATTAAGATAGAAATGTTTTCATCTAAGTGATAGAGGGTGTTCATTTGATTTAACATAAAGGCTTTGAATGGGCGAGATGCAAAAAACACCAGTAGCTAATCTGATACCCTGGTGATGGATTAAGTCCAACCACCAGAGTGTGTAATCAACCATCAGACCTGTAATCAAGCTTTGAATGTACAAGCACACGGAGGAATGTTGATCAGCACCAAATTCAGTAGAGAAAAGAGTGTTCAATGCTTTTTTTTTTTTTTTTTTGCACTTATCCTGAAGATGATGAATTTGTGTAAAGAAAGTTAGCTTTCTATCAAAGATTAGTCCCAAAGACTCTTGGCCTCTGGAACTACAGGGATAATACCCAATTCTGATTAAAGAATGGGATGGAGAATGCATTTCTGGCAGAAGTGAACACAGATGGTTTTTTCAGCAGATAACCTGAATGCACGACAAAGAGCCCATGATGCGACATGATCATGGACTCTTTGTCATGCTTGTTGAAGTTGTCTTTCAATGATCCTCATACTGCATGAGTGACAGTAAATTCTGAAATCATCAACAAAAAGGCAATTGCTTACTGTGGGAAGCTGTGCGGTAGCTGAGTTCACTTTAATAGCAAAGAGAATCACATTTAAGAGAGCCTCGAGGAACCCCCACTATTCTTGATATGGCTGAGATAACATGCTTCCAACTTGGACTTGTAACACATAGCTGGAGACAAAGTTCTTAATAAAAACATTAAGGTACCCTCCCCCCACTCCCCAGTTTAAGATTAATTAATATGCCTTATCTCCAGGCTATGTTATTTTTTCCATCAAAGAACACTGAAACCACATATTCTCGTTTCAAGAATGTGTCTCTTATACATGTTTCATTATTCATTTGGCCTGTTTCATTTCATGAAACAGGCCAAATGGTCCAAGGTTGATCAGTGTCCAGAAAGCCACATTTTGTGCTGGAAATAAGTTTGTTGCTTTCTAAGTACCAGAGAAGCCTTTTGTTTATCGTTTTTTTCCAAAACCTTAGAGAGACAGCTAGTCAGAGCAATAGGTCAATAATTGTTGGCTTGGGCCAGATCCTTGCCTAGCTTTTGGATAGCAATGATAATCGACTTATGCCAAAAATCCAGAAACTCTTCCTCTATAAATATTCTGTTGTATAGTAAGAGACCCATAGAAGATGATAGGAAGTGTTTTATCATCTCACAATGGACATCATCAGGGCCAACTGCACTAGGATGAAAGAGGAGAAGTGTACACTCTTTTTAGTTCCTTCTGAACAAGTGATTGATTGTATGACTCAATTCCCTTGATACAAAAGCTTAGCTGCATTTCTCTTGCTGTTCTTTCAAAATTAAAAAAAAAATCAGGAGGATAGGCAAAGTTTTCTCCCAAAGTATCTGCAATAGCATTGGGATCAGCAACAGTACATCCATTATGTTCTAAGGTGGACAAACTGTGTGTTCTGTATCTACCTTTCATCTTCCAGATTTTATACTGGTTGTTTGGTTAATTGATGATGTAAATTTAATCCAGGATTGTTTTTGACTCTGAAACCCTCACATAACATGCTGTGGGGATATCTATGAAATATATCTCATGTTTTATCTTGATCTTTTCTGGCAGTTTGGCACTCTGGGTTCCACCAAAGCTGCAGATGGAGTGGAAATTAGGATGATGTTTTTGGAATTGCACTGCATGGACAATACAATCTGCGACACACTTCACTGCTTCAGTATTAAATTTTGGAAGATGGGAAAATGTATTCCAGTCAGCGTGGTCCATTTTCCACGTGGGCATCCATGTAGGAGAACATCATTCCTGTGAAGACAGTGCAGATATGAGGAAAATGAATGTTTCCGTATATGTTTTCATCACCATCCCACGTGAGCAGTGGAAAAATGGAGAGGGAGCAGATCGTAAGATCAATCAGAATAAGAGTGGGTAGGCATATGGAAGAATATATTTACACTCTTATTAACAAGGGAGAGGTCATGGTTGTTGAGCATTTACTCAATGATACGACCTCGTCTATTCGTGTTGGCACTATCCCACAGAGTGTTATATCCATTAAAGTCACTTAAAAGTATGGACCAAGCAATTGCACTATGAGATTATTGAGTTCTATTTCATTTAATTCAGAGTCTGGCAGTGAATATATTGAGCATACTATAATTAGAAGCCCCAGACAGGGGAATCGATACTGCTTCCAGAGCAGTATTAAGCTGAACATGATGAAAAGAAGTATGACTGTCCACAAGAATAGCTACACCACCACCATATGCAGAACCATCTCCAGCTTGGTCCTTGTGTACAAGAGTGATATTCCTGAAGGTAGGTTTCTCACTGGGTTTTAAATATGTTTCTTACAGACAGAAGCAAAAAGATCTGTGTTTGTGATATCAAACAAGTGCTTGATATCGATATTCTGACAAAACACACGACAGTTCCATTGTAAAAAATTTTCCTATTGTTTAGGCTTTGTAGACTTGTCTGGCTTCCAGGAGTTTGAGGACTTGCCCTTACTATGTTTGTATTTTCATTAGATTTTGGGAAGTATGGATGACCAGTGTCCATCTCTTTCTCTGGAAAAATATCCAATACATCTTCAGATGTGTCAGGATAACTGGGTATGTCCAAGCTGATTACAGTGGATACTGAAGTATCCATTTTTTCTATGGAAGGGTCTTTAGGTGAATGTCATAATTTTTTTCATAAGTAGGTTTTCATCGAATGGAACCATTTTCAGAGTGGGAACATAACATTGTACAATTGATGGACTCACAATCACAGAAAAGCAGTCACAATTGTAAAGGTCAGGTATGGTGAAATTATCAAATGGTGGAATAGACATACAAGTTTGAGTTGCTGTTGAAATTTTCTTAATTGTTACTTTCTCAGCATAAGAGGATCTCAGAGCAGGTGTGATGGTGGCTAACTTTCTTTTTGCACCCTGATATATGTTTTGTTCTGTTTTTATTTTTTGTATTTCTTTCTCATCTTTCCACTTCTAACATGCACAGGAGCATGCTGGATGATCTCCCTGACAGTTTACACATTTAGCTTTCTCGGTAGACCAAGACTGGTTATCATGCCCTTCACTACCACATCAGGCACAGGTAGCAGAGAGCCATGTCAGACAGTTTGAGTATCATAATTCTGAAATTTGAAGCATCTTAGTGGATTAGAAATATACAGTCTAACAGGACAATTGAGATACCCTGCTTTAACAGATATTGGAGGTAGTAGTATCAAAGGTAAGAATGGTGTTTCTGGTTGGAACCAGCTGACCATCCCTATAGATCAGGATGCATCTCAAACTTGTCATGCTCTGAATTTTAGTTCTGAACATCTCATCAGGAACATCTAGAAGATCCCATTCTGAGATCACTCCTCTACAGGAATTGAATGTTTTATGGGTATAACTGTTATTGGTATTCCATCCATTAATATAGCACTGAGCAGTTTTTTGGAATGTTGTTTCTACAAAGACATTGCCAGAAAGTTTCTTAACTGCTTTGGCTGTCAGTCCTTCTAGACCAGGGGTGGGGAACCCTTGGCACGAGTGCCAAACGTGGCACAACAACGACTTTTTCCCGGCATGCAACCCAGGGCTCACCTTAAAAATAATTAAATAAATAAATACATATCCAGCATCTTCTGATAGGTTTTCAGTGCATTACATGAGGAAACTTTATGTGCAAAAGCTGGTCTAAAGGAACTTCAAGAAGTGATGCAAACAGTAACCAAGGTTGTTAATTACATTTTTGCATGTGCTATGAATAAAAGACAATTTCAGAATCTATTGAATGAGATGGATTCAGTGTACAAAGGACTAATAACGTACAATAATGTTCGTTGGCTTAGTCGAGATCTTATTCTGAAATGATTTGTTGAATGACTGGATGAGATAAATCTCTTTTGACTAATCAAAATCTTATAAAGAAATGTATGACATCGTGTGGGTTTTGTAAAGTGATATTTTTTTGCAGATTTTTTGCAAACATTTAAATGACTTGAACCTTAAATGTTTCTCCAAACCTAAAGAAATACATCAATGATCTCCAAAAGGATGACAAAACAGACTACCAATGTCTTCAAAACTTATTTTTAAATGTCATTGTGTCAACTGTTGAGCAGTTCTCTCTAAGATTTGTTAAGTTCAGAGAATTAGAAGAGACTACAAAATTCATTAAGTTTCCAGACACTATAAAACTGGATGAATTAAACTTGCAGATGTTTTCGTGGATAAATAAGGATGATTTTGAAAAGCAGTTGATTGATTTTCAAGGTAGCTCAATTTGGAGACAGAAATTTGTTGACCTCAGAGTTGACTTGGAAAATAATGAAAAGGAGCAATTAGAGATGGGAGTAATAGAGAGAAGTGTGGAAAATGAGGTACTAAGGAATTGGAATACTATTCCAGAAAATTTTTTTGTTTAAAAACCCTTGTAACATTATTACTATCCATTTTTGCATCCACATATTCTTGTGAATCATTGTTTTCAGTGATGAACTTGGTTAAGTCTCGTAATAGGAATAACCTTACAGATGAAACTAGTAGCGAAAATAAAATTTATTTAGCATCAATGAGACTTCTGCAGCAGCAGAAGTCTCATTGATGCTAAATAAATAAAAAGTCCACTATTTTTCTTTCTCTAGTTTTGATTTGATGTTTTCTGTTAAAAAATGGTAAAGATTAACTTCTGTTTAATATATTATGTGGGTAAAATAATATTTTATTTTATCTGTAATTTTTATGTATTACTCATAAGGGATTAAGAATTAATAAAAGAATATCTTTAATTTTATTTTATTGTGCTTTAGTCAAGTAAAACAATGATGAAATTGTGCACTGTAATGCACTCAAAATGGAATGAATGATATGATATGCTCATAAGGATCATATGAGTGGTTCTGATGCAGCAGATGAAATAAATTTTCAATGCTAGTTTTCAGTAAATATATGAGATAGACTTGACAGGAACCAATCACTCTGACTATATACTTACTGTTGTTGGGAAACATATCTTAACATGCAAAAGGATGAATGACAGGAATGGGTACCAGAGAATTTTGAATCTTGCAGACTACATTCAAAATGACCAATTAATGATAGAATGAATGACACAAGCATTATTATGATGCAAAGATAATTTTTATCAAATAAAAAGAGACATTTTGAACACCTATTATACCATCTCTACTGATGTTCATTTCTTAAAAAAATTGATTTTCCAAACTTAGAGAATAAATTTTAAGATATTAAATTAACATTATGTAACTTCTAATTCTAAAACAAATATTTAATGTGGTATTCTAGATTTTTCTTACAACTACTATATCATCATACTGGTGAGAAAACATACCCATGTTAAACTATTTTTGCATCAGGTTTTTTAACGTGACTCCTGCGTTACATGCACATCTTCCCTAGCTGGAGGCAATACCACATAAAACTTTAGGTCAGTGTTTCTTAACTAGAGGTATGCTTACCACTGGTGTTAAGTGGAAGGAAGTTTGGTAGTAGATGAATAACAGATAACTGAATTTTTTTAATTTATGAAATTATGGAAAATAAAATATTAAATTTCCCCACATTAAATATTTGTTATTGATTAAATTAAATCACCATGTTAATACATTATTTTATAGTCAATATTGTATTGTATAATTTTAATAAAATTAGTACCACCATTCACCTGTTGGTAGGATTTCTTATTACAGTTTGTTCCATTTATTTACCATTGGGTTCTGGATTAGATCAACCTTAATAATTTTATATTGCAACTTCTAGATAACTTTATTGTACACAATACTTTTTTTTTTGGGGGGGGGGAGGTAGTATTAACACAAATGGGTTGCTGAGCATGAGTTCTTCTTTCTTAGCTTGCTGAACCTCTAAGGTTCTTTGCTGCAAGTACCAACTTCTTCCTTTCTATCTTGAACCCTTTTAGTCCAGTCCAGGAGTCCCATCTCAGGTTAGTCTTTTTGGATGTTATCCTCCCAGCACTGCTGCAGCTTTTCTCCAATTCGCTTTCCATCAGGTCTCATCTTGAATGCTTGCTTAGCCATTCTCTTGTAACCCATTCATTTCACATGTCCAAGCCATCTCAATCTGCAAGCTCCGATTTCATCAGTTAGAAGTAGGGGATCTATAGAGTTCATATACCTCTTGTCTTCTTCGCAATTCACCTTTTGTTTTATCTCTTACAGGTTCATAGACTTTTCTGAGGATTTATTTTCAAAAATCTGCAAAATTTTTGCATCTTGATCTGTTATACTCCAGGTCTCTGTTCCATATAATAGGTCTAATGATTGTCTTGTGTATTTCTGCTTTAACTCCGCTTGACAGAATTTTGGAAAATAGCAAATGATGAAATGAATGATAAGATTTATTGGAGGCATATATTCTAGCTTGTATTTCTGTACTACTTTTAATATCTAGAGTAATCAATGTCCTAAGATATTTGAAGAAAGTGCACCTTTAAATTTTAGATTATAGATGGTAAACTGGTAATTTTCCCCTTTAATATGATTTTTCTACATACTTTTAAATATTCAGTTTTTTCCTGGCTGCTTTTTAATCCTAGTTTTTTAAATAGAAAGTTTGAGTTTTCTGAATATTACTTTGATATCTGCACATTTTTTTCCTCAAACTAGGCATATATCATTCATATGCTAATATTACTGTTCTGCTTGTGTTATTTCTTACAGTTTCTTGAATACCTTTTTTTAAAGCTAAGCTAAAAAGGATGGGAGAAGGGCATCTCCTTTCTTCAATCCCGTCTTAATATCAAAAAGTCCAGATCTAATTTGATTAGCCAATACCATGCTTTGGTTGTCAGTGATACAAATTTTGATTAAAAATATATGAGGTATTCCCAGTTCTTTTAATACTTCCCAAAGGTCTTCTTTAATGAATACTAATATGCTTTTCTAAAATCTATAAATAAAATATGGACTTGTCGATTATATTCTCAATTTTTTTTATCTGCATGAAAATGCATGAATATATGCTTTTTCATACATTTTTTTCATAAACATTCACTCTACCATCTCCCTTTTGATACAAATACTCCTGAAACTCACTTTCCTAACACTTTTGACACACACTCTCTCATCATTTTCTCATACCCACAAATCTCTCGCTTTTAATAGCAAATGCATCACAAACACACAGCATCCTAACAAGTGATTGCAAATTTCTTTGATAATTATAATTTACAATTAAAGGACTACAAATATAAGAATACAGTACATTATATGCATTTAGTCTGTCTAGAGCTACTCTGAATACTGTAAGAAACTTCATAAACTTTCTACAATTACTTGCTTTTAGATTTTTTTTTCTTTTCATTGATTATAAGAAACATGTTCTGGTATAGAAATTCCTCTCGTGTTCTGTCCTACCATTGACACAAAATATAATTATATATAGAAATATGGGATATTGAATATCCAACTTCATTTGAAAGCTGAATACATAGTGAAACTTTGAAAGTTTTGGAAATTTGACCAGAAAACTTATGAAAATACAATTCTCAACATTGCAGTTACCTTAACTTGCACCACTTAAGACACAAGCTTCCCAGGTATTAGTATATTTGCCTTTTATTAGTGTTTTTGATAAAGGTTTCACTGGCCTGACAGCTGTTTCAAAGTGATAGGTTATCATCAGAAATTAGGCAGAAACTTTTAAAAGAGCAACCAACTAGTTCAAAACAGCTTTCAGACCAGTGAAACCTTTATCAAAAGCATTAATAAAAGGCAAACCTTTTTCTGCAAATGTTTGGCTTTAAAATAAAGTTGGATCTTTAATATCCTCTATTTTACACTATGAAATGAAGCCAAATGACTTTCTTTGATAATTATAATTTACAATTAAAGGACTACAAATATAAGAATACAGTATATTATATGCATTTAGCCAGTCTAGAGCTACTCTGAATACTGTAAGAAACTTCAGAAACTTTCTAGTTTCTTGCTTTCAGCAACACTGGTTCTGAGAAACAACTATGAATACAAGTTTATCCAGTTAAGTGTTCTCCTGAGTGTTAAGGATCGTCATATTCACAACAGAGATAAATCATGACTTCTTATCCATGTTATTTTAACTGTACCATAAACTTCAAATCAGTGTCAACAGATATATCCATCATCATGGCCAATAGGAAGATTAATGAATAATAATTTTTTGCTTCCCTTGAGATGTATTATTATTATTATTATTATTATGAGTAACTCCATGGAGTCGACAGACCCAAACTATCAAAACAATATCTTGAATTCATTTACAGACGAAGAACTTACAACTGAGTCAGGCAAGGCATTCCACTCATTCACCACCCTCCAGCTAAAAAACCTTGTTCTCACATCCTTGTTAACCACACTTTTCCTTAATTTCCAGGAATGACCTCATGTTCTTATGTTCTTCCATCACTATCACACAGCTGAAACATTTCCCCTGTATCAATCTTATAAAAACTTTTTAGTAATTTAAATGTTTCTATCATATCCCCTCTTCTCCAACTATCCACCAACCTCTGCAATCCACAAGCTCTCAATCTATCAATGTAGGGAGCATTTTTTACATCACTCACCAACTTAATCACTCTCCTCTGAACCCTCTCCACAGCCTCATCTCCAAGGAATCCAGGTGACCAGACTTGAGCACAGTAATCCAAATGTGGAAGTATCAACGCCTTATAAAGGGGAATAATAACCTCTTTATCTCTGGATGTTAGTGTGTTCCTCAATAACCAAGTAATTGTATGTGCAATCTTGGACACCTTAGTAATGTGTCCCCTGAACTTCATCTCCCTATTCACCAACACCCCTCAAGTCCCTAGCCTCATCAATTTCTTGGAGTACCGTTCCATCAATGTAGTATACAGCTGGTAATCTTTTAATCCCAAAGTGCATAACTTTACATTTCTCCACATTGAACTGACATCCATTACCTTTTTTTCCCATTTTGCCAACTTATTTAAATCATCCTGCATACGCTCAAGATCAGTTTGATATTTTATTGCGTTACCCAACTTTGCATCATCAGCAAACAACTGAATATCTCCCTTTAAGCCATTTCCTATATCATTTATGTACAAATTAAACAATAACAGCTCAAGCACAGAGCCCTGGGGCACACCACTGGTCACCTGCCTCATCCTGGACTCTGTTCCTCCATACACCACTTTCTTGTCTCTCTCCCTGAGCCATTCTCTTATCCATATCACCAGTTTAATATCCATCCCCATCTGCTCCAATTTGCGCAACAGTATTCTATAGGGTATCTTCTCAAAAGCCTTAGCAAAATCCAGAAGTACCATTGTGTAGCCATTTCCTTTGTCCAACTCAGATGTCACTCTATCATAAAAAATTAATAAATTGCTAAGGCAGGATTGACCTGGATCAAAACTGTTACAAAAGTAAGGCTCAAAAAAAAATTACATCCTATCAGAATGAAAATAAAAACAATTTTAGAGGATTTTGTAATTTACTTTTTATTTTATTTAGAATTTTAAACAAATTCTATGAGAGATGCTATGCATATGAAGAAAAAAATTCTGCAAGAGATCCTAAACTATAGTTCAGTTAAAATAAAATCTAATACTATTCTCCATTTAGAAATGTAAACTTCAAATCAGCATCAACAGATATACCTATCATTATGACCAATAGGAAGGTTAATGAACAATATTTGCTTCCCTTGAGATGTAGACTTGATAAGGACCTAAACTGCTACAAAAGTGAAGCTCAAAAAAATAAGGGGTGACACCTTTTGGCTACTCATATATGGAAATATGACTTCTGCATTACTTCAATCTTGGTATCATCTCTGGGTGTGGCTCCCACTGATGAGACCTTAGTAAAAGTCAAAACCAGTTTGGGTAGTTACCTTTCCCATAATGCACTGTACATCCACAAGGATATGTGCTTCTCATTATGGGATACTAAGGCAAGTGATGTGAAATCATTAGTTATTATATATGAGTTGCCCAGTCCTGAAAATACTTCAGGTGCAAACTTTGTTTGATAACTCATGGAAAAGAATTAAACCAAGAATATAATTTTTTGGCATCTTTAATTTATAGTATAACCAAGCAGAAAAAATTCCAACAACTATTTTTAATGGTAAGCACTTTTGAACTCCTCCATTGATGTACCATGGACTACAGTCTAAGCACAAAAAAGCCAGAGGAGGAAAAATGTTACCTATATTTTTCAAAATGGAAAGATTTTATTTCCTTACACACATCTGCACAGTACAGATGCCTAAAATAAGTGACTGGAAAAAGTTCCGTGTTTGGTCTTGAATAAATATTTATTATTTTTTACATAATCTTTTCCCTTGTAAAATACATAGTATATTCATAAACCGAGATGAATATTTCTTAAAAACTTGACACATACATCCACATAAAACATCCTAATCCTGTGGCCTCCCTTATTTTGAGAGGGTTACAGCATTACCAGGGAGATTATGAATAAAGGTGGTTTCCTGTTGCCTTCCTTGCCATAAGTATTTATGACTATAGTTGTGTGCGTGTTCACAGGACTGGTTTGCCTATTTTGAGGGATGAAAAATCCAAGTTTTTCTCCCAAGTTACTGGGAGAAAAAATCCTCCACCTCCATATGAGACCGGTTAACTCACCTTTAGTTGAAAGAGACCAGATAAAGGTTCCTCATGTCATGCATGGAAATTGTACCCAGGTCTTTCTGACCAAAGGGCTTCATCTATACTGGCTGAGCAATGGAGTTATATAGGTAAGCTTCAACAGCATCATAGTTAATCCAATAAAAATTCAAGTTATTTTTTGATAAACATACCCCTCATGACTCAGTGAAGCTTTCATTCAAAGATTTTTAATTTTGATAAATTGTTGGTTTTCGATGTAAAAAAATTCTCTTTTTAATGAATTGCCAATCAGTTAATTGTTTATCCATTCATCATCATCACGAACCATGGGCTCACTGCCCGTTGATGTCTGATGCCTGTTTCACTATCTTCTTCCACCTTTCTTTGTCCAGTGCACAGTATTGCAGTTTTTGTACACCCATTCCACACCAGTCTTTTATATCGTCTATCCATTCTCTGTGTGGTCTACCTCTTCTGTTTAAACCATCCAAAATACCAAACATAAATGTCTTTCTCTTCCGGTCCTCACTCATTCTACAGATGTGTCCAAATAATTGCAGCTTCTGTTTAATAATCTTCTGCATTAGATTCTGTTTTGGTTGTATTTTCATAGAGCTCTTCATTATTGATTTTCTGTACCCATCCTATTCTTAGAATCTTCCTGTAACAAGTTCTTTCAAATGCCACAATTCTTTGTATTGATTCCTTATTTATTACCCACATTTCAGATCTGTACAGTACACCGCTGAAGATGCATGTTTCCAGTACTCTTAGTTTTGTTTGCAGACTGATCACTTTACTTTTCCATATGTTATCCATGGCCTTCAGATTTGTTCTTCCCTTTGCAATCCTGATCTTTATTTCTTTTTTACACTCCAAGTCATATGTCAGTTTACTTCCCAAATATGTGAATTGTTCTACATTTTCTATATCAGTTCCATCCATTTGTATCTTTTGTTTCATGTTCTTCTCACCAAATACCATTGTCTTTGTTTTTTCCAAATTCATAACAAGTCCAAATCTCTACCCTTCCTCATTTAACAGTTTCGGTGCTTTTTGTAGTTCTCTTTCGTCTTCTTCAATAATAACAATGTCATCTGCAAATTACAGATTGTTAATTCTCATTCTGTGTACAGATATTCCTTTGGCATCTTCATTCAATTTGTCCATTGCTCTTTCTAAATATGCAAGGAAAATGCTTGTTGATATTGGGTCTCCCTGTCTAGTACCTCTGCTTGTTTTAAACCATTTCCTCAAATCATCACCTATTCTAACTGCTGCAACTGCATTCTGATAAACATCTTTTAATATAGCTATTAGTTTTTTTATCAATTCCATAGGATTCCAGAACTGTTAATGTCACTTTCTGGTCAATACTGTCAAATGCTTTCTGAAAATCAACAAAGCAAGTATATGTTTTTCCATTGCCTTTCAATAAAATGTGATTCAATAAACTGTCTTTTGATGAATGGTTTTTGGCAAATTCTCTACATACTCAGGCAAACATCATATGCTGCTACATTTTCCAAATCCCTACTCATCATACAAACCCCATGAAGTCTCTGAAATAAGATGTGGTTGCAACATCCTGTACTTTGGTCAGACTAGCCAGTCTTATGAAATACAGGAAAAATACAGAAAGAAGTACCATAGTGACATCTCCAATTGCAGACAGGAAAATCCAAGTCTCTCAGACTTTGTACAAGTCTCATGAAGTCAGCTGGGATGGCACCATCATATCCTTCCACGATAACCAAAAATTTAAATCTGTTCCTTTAAGCAGCTGCAATGAAAAGAAAGTAAAGATCATTTAACTGCAATAATGCCATAGATTTTATCATGATCTGGTTGTCCATCTTTAGACCTGCAGCAAAATGAAGTATAAATTTTGCATGGCATGAATAAAAATGCATCAATACAAACACCTGAAACAAGTCAATACTCTCAACAGTAGCTGGTGAGTTGTAACATTGAAACATTAATCTTAACTGAACATATGTGCAACATCAAGATATATGTTTGTATTTTTAGATTTGTAGTTTCCGGTTTTTGTATGATGTTTCCCTGATGATGATAAGCAGTAAGCTACTGTCAAAAATGTAAGTATTACTTAATTATTGAAGTATTATTATTATTATCAGGCATCCATGGAGTCAAAGACTGATCATCTTTAAATTCATGGAGGAGATTCCATTGTCATGCACATCTCATCATATCATGCCTTAAAAACATTCATTTCTCTGCAGACACTACACTCTCAAGCAATGCATTTCAATCATTCACCACTCTCTATGCAATATATTCATGTATGAAGCTGCTTACTTAAAATTAAGTAAGCAGTTTCTTAATTTTTGTATTTTTTCAGATCATCTGATAATATCTCTTTGAATGCAATTAACATGTTCATGATGAATAGGGATGAATCATCTCATGTTTTGCTAGTTCCCAAGAAACTGTCACAATTCCTGTTTGCATATCAGGCAGGCATATGCCATGAAATATGGTGTGCACTTCCTATTTTTCAATGGGAAGTGCCCACTTCCAAAATTAAAGTCACATAGAAGGGAAAGAATGTATCCTATCCTTAAATATATTTCTAATTCTTTTCAAATTCTAATTCATTTTACAAAGAAAGAAAGAGAAGCTCTTTCAGCCCTAACTTTTGGAATCCATAGGTAGCCAGTATTGAGTTTACTGTTACTGATGATTTGTAAATGAGAGTATGACAGACAGTGTCACTATTTTCATGTTTCAAACTTTGATTAGTATTACTGAATGAAACAGTGCAAATTATACAGTAATTTTTTTGAGTTGCAGGGTTTCCAGAAGAAAAATCCTACTTGTCAGCACTAAACATGAGCTAGATTGAAAGGAGGCTGAAAATAGAGCTCGAGTGAAAGTTCCTCTGGTCAGCTACTAGAATCAAACCTATAATGGTATTTCTTCTGCCAATCTAACCACAAGCATGTAAAAAAAAAAAAAACTATCAGTTTGAAAAAATATATATACATAATCAATAATTCATAGAATTTGCATATTTGGGTGGTGCAGTAATTTACTCAATACGTGAATTATTTAATTGTGAACCTTCAATACAAGTACAACTTCATCATCATCACATTTCTGATATGTATCCTCTGAGGAGTGGGACAGGACTTATGATAGCAGTACTTGAAAAAAATCCTATAAATAATTTTCCTCCCAATTACTCTGTTATTTGTTGAGACCTGAATATTATCAGATGTCATATTTTGTCTTCTAAGGTACTTAGTACTGTATCAATCTGCCTAGATATTGGTCTTCTTCTGGGTATTTTTCCTACTATCTTGGAAAAATGTTTTGCTATCCTTTCATCTCCCCTGTTTAAGTGACAATACCACCTGAGATTAGACCACTTAACATTCCTGAATGCTAACAATGTCAAGTTGTTCTTTCATAATATGCTTGTTTTTAATATAATAGCTAGTTTAGTGTTTTAAATCATTTCTCTTATTCCATTATTCAGTTAACTTTTCTATCACACCAGCTTTGCTAATTCTGTTATTTATTTCCATATTTAAATTGCAATCTTCACAAAAAATTGTGCTTAAATAGCTGAAATGTTTTACTTGTTTTATAGGATGCAGCTTTTCATAAAAATTTATTACACCAAATATTTGATATAGTCAGGGAATAGTACAGACTTATACTAGATTTATTTTGGAGTATAACATCATCTGCATACATAATAAATACACGAGATTAGCATCCTCCTATTTTGATATCAGGTTTAATTCCACTTTGCATCATAATGTGATCCACAGAGATGATGAATAACAGTGGGGATAATGTGTACACTTGTGTCTCATCTAATTTTCATATGCCTTTTCCAGATCTACAAAAACTTAAATAGATCCCTGTTATATTTCTATGATTTCTCAACTATCTGTGTTAAAGTAAAAAGGTGATCCTGTCAACCTCTATTTGGCCTGAAACCAGCTTCTCCAAGCTTCCCTTTTGCAATTTTTCTTAACTTCCTTTTCTCTAGTATATTTACATAAATCTTACCAGGAACACTCAATAGGAAAATTCCTCTCGTTCTTACAATCAATTTCATTTCCCTTTTTATAGATGAATTGAGATTTATACACTATGAGCGCTCTACTCCATCATCTGGAATTCTACTGTCTGACCAGGTCTTCTTAATTATTTAGGAAGGGCTAGTCAGAACTCCATATTTGAGCATTTCTGGTCCAATATTATCTACCCCAGCTGCCTTTCCATATTTCATGTTTTTGATGGCATTTTTAACCTCAAGTATAAATATGTACTTCCAATTGCATTCCTGTTGAGTGTTTTCTACCATCATACTATAAATGCTTATTTAATTTAGCAATCTTTCAAAGTAATTACTCCAGACATCTTCAGTTTTCACATCACCTTTATCATCTCTGATTGCTTTTACAGCACTCTTTCCTCCATTTCTAAGCTTTTCAATAGCCTCCAGAATATTTTGCTATCTTTCTGATATTAATTTTCCATGTTCTTACTAAAGTTTTCCCATCATTTAAGTTTAGCTAGTTGTACACAATGCTTTGCTTTGTTACATTTTTTCTGTATTCTTTCAGCGCATTGACTTATTTACCAGGAACTTTCAATACAACATCTTTTCCTTGACTTACTCTAACTTCCCACGTCCACACCATGGAGTTCTGATTTTGCTATTCTTGCAAACCACCTCACCACATATCCTTCTGGCTGATCAACATTTTCTTCAGGGTCTATCAATGAATCTCTAAGGTTTGGTTCTAGTTTTCAAATTTCTGAAAGTTGATTTTAAAACTTTCTTACACTCTTCTTTTCAAGAATAAATTCAATTTTATCCTGTTTAAAACTAAACGATCACTTCCAATTTCAAATCCTCTGTATTACTCATGTCCTGAACTAGTGGGAAAAAATCACTATCAACAATAACATGGTCAATGAGACTTTTCTCATTTCTCGAGTCTTCTCTCCATGTGAATTTGTGCACATCTTTATGTTGAAATATGGTTTTCCATATCCTGAACAGAAATCTAGCAGACATTTTTCACTATTATTAGTTTTGCTCTTTTCTTAAGATTTTTGTAAAATATTTCTATATGACTGGTAATTATTTCTTACTCTGTTGTTTACATCTCCACAAAGGACAAACTTTTCCTTTTCATTGTGTCAGATGCCTTTTCTAATGCCTCAAAAAATTCATTCACTTCTGTCTTAGTAGAACCTTATGTTTGACCATGATCACAAATAAGTCTCATTGTCTAATTCCCGATCATGATATTTGCCCACATCATTCCATTTTCCTCATGTTCAGTGTTGAACTATATATATATATATATATATATATATATATATATATATATATATATATATATATATATATAATGTTCAATGGAAGATTTATTTGGTTTGATAACATATTCTATAATATTGAATGACTTGACCGAAGTTAAAATAAAAAACTTTATTTGCACGACTAGTTTCGCCTAAAACTAGTGTACCTGAAGAAATCTAGTTTTAGATGAAACTAGTCGTGCAAATAAAGTTTTTTTACTTTAACCTCGGTTCAAGTCATTCAATATTATAGAATATATATATATATATATTCTATATATTCTATATATATATATTCTATATATAGATTTCAATATATATATATATATATATATTGAAAAAAAAGTGAGTAATGATTAATTTTAAAGAAAGAACAATGTATTTTTGATCAGTGTTTGTGCCTGCGTGCACATTTCATTAATTTTTATGTTCCCTGAAGATGGCAATGCAACATTACTGAAATATTGGAACTATTAATTAAAGTTATTTAGTTAATATAATAATATACGTTGTTCTTTCCTTAAAATTAACAGTTATGTATCACCAACGTATAAGCTTATCTACAAGAATAAAAGATTCAAAATGAAAAGAATCTTACAGAAACAAGAGATAGAGAGGCATGGAAGAAGACTGTTCATCAGCTACAACCCTCTTAAAGAGGGAGCCACAGGATTAGATTATAAATATATATATATATATATATATGAAGAAAGTTTTTTACCTTGGGTATACTATACGTTAAAGATACCAAGCAATTTTATAAACTTGGTTTTAATCCTTTTTCCCAAGTAAGCAAAAGCTGGTAAGTCAACTTTGTGCCGGAAGTATTTTCAGGTCTGAGGCAACTCGTGGTAAAAGTGGAGTAAGCTCTGATCACTTTCCTTAGTATCTCCCATAATGCAAAGCACATCTCCTTGCGGATATGCATTAAGGGAAGGGCCACTACCCGGACCGGTTTCAACCTTTATTCAGGCCTCATCAGTGGGAGCCAGACCCTGAGATGCCAAGGTTGAAGTAACACAGAACTTATAAATTTTACCTATACAAGTTGCCACAAGGTGCTTTGACCTTATTAAATAAAAATCTCAGGATGAGAGAAAGATGTAGAAAGTTTTTTTTACCTTGGGTATACTATACGTTAAAGATACCAAGTAATTTTATAAACTTAGTTTTAATCCTTTTTCCCAAGTAAGTAAACAAGCAGGTAAGTCAAGTTTGCACCTGAAGTATTTTCAGGTCTGAGGCAACTCATGGTAAAGGTGGAGTAAGCTCTGATCACTTTCCTTAGTATCTCCCATAATGGAAAGCACATCTTCTTGCAGACATGTATGATGCTATGCATTAAGGGCCACTACCCAGCACGGTTTTGACCTTTATTCAGGTCTCATCAGTGGGAGCAGACCCTGAGATACCAAGGTTGAAGTAATGCAGAACTTATAAATTTTACCTAAACAAGTTGCCACAAGGTGCTTTGACCTTATTAAATTAAAATATCAGGATCTTTTTATATTAAGCCATTCTATTTCTCTTTCTTCATTTTGTTTTATTTTATCTAAATATTGATTAATTCTTTGTTTCTTATAGCATTGTATAATCTGGTTTTATATACAAATATTTTACCTTTCATTTCAGTTCTTGTTATTTGTAGCCATTCAGGTGGTAATATTAATTTTATATTAATGAGGAAGTGGTCACTACTTTTTCCTCTGTGAACTCTAACATCTATAGAGAACTTTGATGTCTTTTCATTTAAGATAAAGTAATATAATATTGATTTCCATCCTCATGCTTTGCATTATGGAAGATACTAAGGAAAGTGATCAGAGCTTACTCCACCTTTACCACTGGTTGCCTCAGACTTGAAAATACTTCAAGCGCAGATTTGACTTACCTGCTTGTCTGCTTACTTGAAAAAAAGGATTAAAACAGTTTATAAATTTGCTTGGTATCTTTAATATATATATATATATATATATATATATAAAACAAGAACTACACTTAAAATGGGAGAGCAAGTTACAAATATAGAGAATCAATATAGACAAACTAATAATTTAGAAGATTTCTATATGTGGGCAGTACAATAAGTTACGACTAGATACATCTGCGCTTATATTCTGTAGCTATTAACCACATGTACTGGAATATGAGCTTCAGGTGGAAGGAAAATTAAAGATTCTTTGCAAAATAAATACAATAATCTGCAGTGTCTGTACATATATAGACAAATTCAAATGATCGTAACATTGTATAATAAGATGATACATCTGGATCTGAATCAAGGCTATGTATTAATTCTGCATATATATATATACTAATTCTTATATAAATGAAATAAATATACATTACAAGATTTTTTTTTCCTTTATATAAGGCAGTGTCAAAAACAGTAAAAAAAAAGTGTAACAACTTGTATAGGTAAAATTTATAAGTTCTGCATTACTTCAACCTTGGCATCTCAGAGTCTGGCACCCACTGATGAGATCTCAATAAATGTTGAAAACAGCCTGGGTAGTGGCCCTTCCCTCAATGCATAACATCATACATGTCTGCAAGGAGATGTGTTTTGCATTATGGGAGATACTAAGGAAAGTGATCAGAGCTTACTCCACCTTTACCAT
Source organism: Typopeltis vanoorti (assembly GCF_054136105.1). Classification (NCBI taxonomy): domain Eukaryota; kingdom Metazoa; phylum Arthropoda; class Arachnida; order Uropygi; family Thelyphonidae; genus Typopeltis; species Typopeltis vanoorti. The sequence continues at coordinate 52,453,329 of NC_143565.1, forward strand.
GAGTTGCCTCAGACCAGAAAATACTTCAGAGGCAAATTTGATTTACCTGCTTGTTTGGTTACTTGGGAAAAAGGATTAAAACCAAGTTTATAAAATTACTTGGTATCTTTAACGTATAGTATATCCAAGGTAAAAAACTTGCTACATCTTTCTCTCATCCTGAGATTTTTTATTTAATAAGGTCAAAGCACCTTGTGGTAACGTTTATACGTAAAATTTATAAGTTCTGCATTACTTCAACCTTGGCATCTCAGGGTCTGGCTTACACTGATGAGACCTGTTTGGGTAGTGGTCCCTCCCTTAATGCATAGCATCATACATGTCCACAAGGAGATGTGCTTTTGCATTATGGGAGATACTAAGGAAAGTGATCAGAGCTTACTCCACCTTTACCATGAGTTGCCTCAGACCAGAAAATACTTCAGGGGCAAACTTGACTTACCTGCTTGTTTGCTTACTTGGGAAAAAGGATTAAAACCAAGTTTATAAAATTGCTTGGTATATATATATATATATATATATATATATATATATATATAAGATATTAAAAGGTACCATATAATATATATATATATATATATATATATATTAAAGATACAATATAATATATATATATCAGGGACGAATATTCCAGATGCGCTAGGTGTGCAGTGCTCATCCACGAAATATCAGTATCACCGATGTTGGATCGTACTTCCTTGTTTTTGATCCGCCATCTTGTTTTAACTCTGTTCTTAAATGAGTAATAAGTTGCTGGTTGATTACTAATTTAAATATAGAGAAATTTATATTTTTAGACTGTGCCACTCTATATCTAGATTAGTCTAATGAACTGTAGTGAAACCAAGCATCAACTAATTTTATATCAATATTATTTCTTACGTAGATATATTCAAACATATCTCTTATGTTTGAAACTCCCGCTAATTTCATGAATGGTGCAGTAAAGGAGATTCAGGCAAACACAATTTTAAAATCATCAAAACAAAACATTTATTTCTGGGTTATATATTATACATATAAACTCAATTCTGAGAACAAGATAATATAAATGTCTTAGCTTAACTGGTCACAACATCTTACAGATACAGTCTATGGGCATTCTGCTATCAGATTTATAGCTTTCACAATATTAAAATAACTTTTAATATAGTTCAATATCACAAAATCTCTTAGTAACAAATTTTAAAATTATCACACAGTCAGTAAAGTCACAATACATTAATGGTGGCAACTACTGCTTAATGAGTATACACTTTCATACTTCATACTCCGGCTGATTTCAGCAAAAATATTACAGTTAATGTGGGGAATAACATGAGGAATTACACATATATCTCTGCACTGAAGTAACATAAAATTGGACAGTTCTTACTGGATAAATCCTTTGCTCATCAATTTCACTATGGGCACACTTTATAACTATATTTACATAGCACACTATGGCAGCACTATTTAGAATAAATCTTCTCGATGATAACTGAAATATTAATGGTCGCACTTCACGTGTATAGATGTACTTGGATAAAGGAAAATGCTCGTTCCTTCTTTAACACTATTCGACCAATTCAGCTCTCTGTTAAAGTTCCATGAAACTAATGGTACACGTAGTAATTCTTTAACTTCTAGAATTATTCTCAGTTGCCTATTACTTTCCCTGTCCTTAAATAGTCCAATTACAGCACTAAAGTTCTAGACACAGCAATCCTTTGCTGTCTCTCAGTATTCTCCTGGTCTGTCTGTGCTATCCTCAATGCTCTCATGTCCCAGAATGGTCGGTTCTGAAAAAGAGAAGAGCCCCTGGTTTTCTCCACTCTCAACTTATATATCCCTTCTTTTTCCTGCCCAAAATTGTTTCTCACGCTCTCTTACGTCAATTCCTTTCTGCAGTTGAATACCATATCTCGCGATCCATGCACGCGCTAGCTATTTCTAGTCCGTCTCCATAGTAACAAACAAAATAAAATAAAAACAGAAATATTGCATAACATTATACCTTTACATACTGGTAGTGATAAATAAAAAATCGAAATATTATAGTTAACATAAGGCATATTAAACTTATATATACAATTCCTCATAATATTAAATTAGGAATAATCCAAATAAACAGAATAATATTTCAATACAAGGTCCTATCATTGCTAACACATATTTTAGATTAATTAATAAAATTTAATAAATAAACTCAAGGCAATTACATGAATAATAATTTACAATCATGGGATTAATATCAAATAATTTTTTACATGTATAGACTTTGGTATATGTGGATTAAGTTGAATTCTGTAAGGAATATTAATAACTTAAATTTCTTCTTATTCAGAATCCAACACCGATATTATATTTTTGCATTTATTCCTGTTAAAGATTCCCCCAATTGTTTGCAGTCTTCGTGCGATTCCTAAAATTTAACCGAATATACTAATGTTTCATTGTATATTCGGTTAAATGATTGTAAATTCACAAGGATAATAAAGCATTAATGCTTCATTATCCTTGTGAATGATTAATACTTCATGAACAGTGACCTCTTCATGAAGCATTAATGCTTCATGAAGAGGTCACCCAGCACCTAGCGGCTGTGATTGGTTATTGTGTTAACCAATCCAACTAAATGTCACTTCTCGTGAGTTGAACAATTACTATATCCGATGGCTGTATTACAAACAGCTGTTACACGTTTTCTGGAAATGAAAATTTGAAAGTGGTTGTTAGGAGAAAAAACCTAAATGTTTCTCTTGCTATGCAGTATAGCATCTGTTGAGGTTGCAAAGTTTTTTAACGGTATAGAGCCATTTTTATTCTAGTCTTCGGAAACAACAGACAGTAAAGATTTATCTATTCCTGAATAAAAATGAATATTCTGTGTATTATAAGACGTTTTTGATCTACAACAAAATAGCAGCATATGTGAGATTGATAAGACAGAACCGCTGATACTAAAAAAAAAAAAAAAAAAAAAAAACTGATGAATGTAGGATTCTCGAAAGTGTGGATAATTCCGATAATGATCGGATGTTATGTATACTGAGTCTCAATAAACAAAAGAAATTTCTTGGAAAATGGAGCAAAATATACACAAACCAGAGAAATGCACAGAACATGGGCAACAAATTTTATGAGATGATTTGCTGCTCCATCAAACGATATTTATTCCTGCCATTCTCTGTCTCCTCGTAAGTTTTTTTTTAATTATGCCATCATAAATTCAATTATTCATATCCAGACTTTATAGAATTGCTGGGTAGAGCAATCTATAAGTTGCTCTACCCAGCAACTTATAGGACACACATATCACATTAATTATTAATAATTAGTTCAGCATTAGTGAAAGTATTTCTACTCACACTTATTCTTTCTTTTCATTTCCTATTCTAACATGTCTTATAAATGATGGTTCACATATTTTCATCTTTGAGTATTTCAAATATACCAACCAACTTTAGAATTCTCCTTCATTGTTGTTTTCTAATAAATTTTAAAACAAACAGATTGTTCCCCCATTCTATGCAGAAGTATTCAAAGTTATCGTGCAATTAATTGCATTGGATCAATTAAGATGAGCACTGATCTGCTATGCACTCTCAAAACTTTCATACATCGATAAAAATGCAATCATAGGGTCATGGGCATTTGCAGAGGGGGGAGGGCAAATGAAGAACTCTCCACCGGGCTCGAATAAAAAATTCCACAAATTATAATTGTAAAAGTGATTGCGATGTGTAACCTTAAACCCTAGACCATGAAAAGTTTTGTCTGTCTTAAAATTTTATTATGAGTTGGCCTCTTTCGGCCCACGGCAGGGTAGCCATAGAATACGTGTTTTATTGCAGCAATAAAATATGTGTTCCTATTTTTAGTTCATCTTTTTCTGATTTGTGAACAGTGAGACCAGTTTGTCTACCCTCTGTGTCTAGTGAGTCACTGAGTGAAGTGTAAATTGTAAATTTATAGTGAAACAAATTTAAACAGAAAAATACATTTTTAAAAGGTAAATGTATGTAATTTAATATTATTTTACTTGTTAGTTTTATGATTTTTTTGCTTTTCAACTGAAATAATTTAATTTAGGATTTTGTGATTAATTAGTTGATTTTTTTAAAATATGCTGGTCGATTTTTTTATATATGAAATTGTGCTAAAAACTATTAATTCTGAATACTTTTTTCCCAAGAATTAAAGATCATTAAAATCGATCTAAAATGAAAATGTACTGTATTCATAGTTTAGATTGATAAATAATTACATTGAAAAATGCTAAACGACGATTATTGATGTAATTATTTAATTAAATCAATAATCATAAAAATTTATTGATGTAATTATTTGTCTCCAAGCTTTGCCCCCCCCCCTGGAAACCTTTCTACAGATGCACACCCATACATATGGTCAAATTGATGTGAAATTTGTAGCACGTGTTGCATAACCCACATGACAGCATATCCAACTGAAATGGACATGCAATGCCACTGATATATATATAAAGGGGGGGGGGGGTACAGTAGTCGAGATGAGGTCTTATCAAGGCTCAGTACAGAGGTACAATAACTTGCTTGTCTCTGCTCTTCAAAGTATTTTACAACAACCAAGTGAGTTGAGCTGATTTAGCCACTTTTGCAATGTTCCCCCTAAACTTCATCTCCCTATCCACCAACACTCCCAAGTCGCTGGCCTCATCAATCTCCTGGAGTACAGTTCCACCAATGTGGTATACTGCTGCTAATCTTTTCACCCCAAAATGCATAACTTGCATCATTTTGTCACATTAAATTGACATCCATTCTCCTTAGCCCAAAACTCCAATCTATCCAACTCTTCCTGCAAGATTTTGACATCTTCTGCATTCACTGTTGCCCTACCTAACTTTGCATCATCAGCGAACAAATGAACTGTTCCTCTTAGATCCTTCCCTATATCGTTAATGAACAAATTAAACAGCAGTGGTCCAAGAACAGAACCCTGCGGCACACCACTAGTCACAGGCCATCTTTTGAACTCTACTCCTGAATAAACTACTCTCTGATATCTCTACATCAACCACCCACCTATCCATCTCACCAACCCTATATCCATTACCATATGTTGTAGTTTACGGATTAGAATTCCATGTGGTATCCTGTCAAATGCCATAGCCAGGTCCAGCAGTATCACTGTAAACCCATTACCCTTATCCAGTTCAGCCGTCACTGTGTTATAAAACTTGAACAAGTTACTGAGGCATGATCTACCCCTCACAAAGCCATGCTGTCCCCCATACAGTATCTCATTTTCATCAATCCATTCCTGTATTTTTCCCTTGACTACTTTCTCCAAGACCTTGACAATGACTCCTGATATGCTGATCGGTTGGTAATTTGCAACAGTAGTCTTGGATCCTCCTTTATGCAGTGGGACTATTTTCCCCTCTTTCCACACCTTCGGGACTAAACCAGACCCAAGACTCAGATTAAACAACATGGTCAAGGGCACCAATAATTCTTTAGCTGCTTCACGTAAGACCTATGCCCGTATACCATCCAATCCCATTCACATTAAGGTTCTGTAATAGACTATTCACCTCCACTTCATTCAATTCCCATATAAACTAATGGTTCCTTCATTTTTTCAATGTCACCACCTGGATGATATACTCTTGCAAAGTGCTCGCTCAGTAATTCCACTATATCGACTGATTCAGTGACCTCCTTACCATCGTTATTCCTTAAAATCATTCTGCCGTGTACTGTTCTTTTTTTGCTTGCAGCATATTGAAAGAACTGTTTGGGATTCTCTTTAGCTTGCATAGCTAGTTTCTTTTCATAATCCACACTCGTTACCCTTCTGGCCTGTGCTTTATACCATTCGTGTGCCTGCAGATCACCCTTCTCTTTAAATTCCCTCCACAGTTGTTTCTTATTTTGGAGCTCAAGCTTAATGGTGTTATTCATCCATTTAACCCCTACTTGTTTTACTATTCAGATCCTAGGTATACAATCAGCCATAACCTCCTGTAAATGCTCCTTGACCACTTCCCATGCTCTATTGACATCCAGCTCTTGCAGTTTTACATGCCATGGCACTGATCCAAGCAATCTCCTAAGCTTGTCATACTTGCCAGCACGGTAATTCCACATATACCGTCTTAATTGAAAATTCCACACCTTTAGCCACATCCCAGGTCAAGACCTTATGATCACTCTCACCAATAGGCGGCAACATGGTCATATTCATTACAGTCAAATTCTCAGATGCTATTACCAGGTCAAGCACTCTGAAACCCCTAGTATTTTCAATTATGTGCTGTCTCAGATAGTTATTCCTTAATAATTGAATAAAATCCATTTCTTTCCTCACATATGTCCTCTCCTCCTTCCAATCAATGTTACCATAGTTGAAATCCATCATAATAATTACCCTCCTTCCACTCATTTCATCAATTTGTTTATGCATACTATCTCCACCATCTATTCCATCACCTGATCTATAGTAGCACCCAACTATATATTTTGTTCTGCCAGTCTCAATCTCACAACAAATAGCCTCAAATGAGCTCTTTTCACTATCCTGCAATACAACTTCAATTAACCTTGACTGCAGTTCATCAGCTATCATCAATAACACTCCCCCCCATTTTATTCTCTCTGTCCCTCCTAAACACACTATAACCTACACATTCTATCCCACTAACTATATCATCTTCAATCAGCCATGTTTCACTAATGCCAATAACCTGTGGCCAGGAAGAGTCAATTAAGGCCAAAAATTCTTCCTTCTTGTTCCTAATACTCCTGGCATTAGTATACATGAAATACAGAGGTCCCTTTGTCCCACCCCTATCTTGATGCGTTATTCTAACTATCCCATTCCGCTTGTCCCTCCTAAACACACTATAACCTACACATTCTATCCCACTAACTATATCATCTTCAATCAGCCATGTTTCACTAATGCCAATAACCTGTGGCCAGGAAGAGTCAATTAAGGCCAAAAATTCTTCCTTCTTGTTCCTAATACTCCTGGCATTAGTATACATGAAATACAGAGGTTCCTTTGTCCCATCCCTATCTTGATGCGTTATTCTAACTATCCCATTCCGCTTGTCCTTAATACTGGCTCGGGTATATTATATACATTCTTACACTCAACTGTCCCACTGATGTCCGCATATCCATTCCCCCCCCCCCTCCTTGGTAGTTCTAGTTTCCCTAGTTCTGCATATCCATTTTCACTTCATTCAACAACACTTTTTCCAGTCTCCGCACACCAAATCCATTTAAATGCAGGCCATCCATCTTGTATAAATTCTTTTGCCCATCAAACTCAATCCATACGTCCAAGAATTCCACACCACACCGTCTGCATAACCTGCGGATAAAGTCATTTGCGATTATGGCCCTCCTTCTAAACTCCTCTCTGTCGTACTGCAGCGACAGACTCACCATCCTAACTCTGTCACTCTTTTCTTTTGCTACCTTTAACAATACTTTAAAGTCCTCTCTCATAAAAAATTTACCTCCTTTCAATTCATTCGTACCAGCCACAAGTATCAATTCTTTCACCCTCTGTTTCTGTGCTCTAATACTCTCAGTCCTTCCATATATAGTAGGGTGTTGCTACAGACCTGGTGGCTCAATTGCAGGGGACGAAAAAATGCATTGCTAATTTAGCCTTATGGGTACCAAACAAATTATCATTATGGGTGACTTTAATTTTCCAAATATTGATTGCGTAGAAGAGAAATCTCATGATAAGAAAGAAGAGAAATTTATTGAATTGTTGCAAGACAACTTTCTCAGGTAGCATGTGAAAGAAGGAACTCGAGGTCAAAGAGAATTGGATTTGCTCATAGTATCAGATGGTCTCTCTGTCAACAATATGGCTATTTTACCACCAATTAGTGACAGTGATCATGCTGTACTTTCTTTTGAAGCATCTAATTGTATTGATGCTCCGATTAAAACAGGTTACATGCTGAACTACAAAGTTGGAAATTATGATCAACGTAGAACTCTTTAGTCCCATGGTATCAGTTATTGAATGGGAAAAATGTCAGCAATTCATTTCACTCCCAACCTATTTATTCTTTGAATGAGGAGGTATCTCAATGTATCACAGTGTTCAAAGAATAAATAGGTTGGGAGTGAAATGGATGTGCAACCTTATTAAGCAAGAGATCCACAAGAAGAAGAAGAAGAAGAAGATGATGTAAAAAGAATATCATGAGAATAAGAGTGAGAGGAGTTATGAAATATATAAAGCTCTGGCCAGGAAATTGTAGGAAAGCTAAAACGGAGTATGAAAAGAAATTGGCCATGCAAACTAAAGGCAATCCACAAGAATTTTATCGTTATGTGCAAGTAAAAGAAAGAATGAATGTGAAAGAATAACTTTTTGAAGCATGTACTCGAGTGTCGGAAGCTAATGAGTGCTCACTTTGCTAAAATATATCAACCAGGTATATGTACACCCTCTGTCCAAAAAGAAACTGAAATTTTGATAGAAAATAAAACACAGGCCAATTATAATTATTCAAATCATTTATTTCAATCAATATACTCTCAATCAGCTTCAATACAGCATTTGGCATGGTCAATTAATTCGTTATGAGTTTTTTTATATCGCTTTTTGGGATACTGTTGAGGGTCGTGGTTACTGTCACTTGAACGTTTTGAATGGTGTCATATCACTTTGCTTTCATTGTCAAATGAAAAAGGGAAGAGAAAGAAGTCACAGGGTGCTAAATCAGGTGAATATGGGGAGTGATCCAAAACACAAACTTGGTTTTTGCTGAAAAACTATCTCACAATGTTCGAACGATGAGATGGTACATTATCGTGCAAAAGTGACCGATATTCATGCTGTGCGCAACGAATTCTCGCTATCAATCACTTCAAAACTTTGAGATAAAGCTCACCATTGACTGTATGGCCAGGCGGAACGAATTCTTTGTGGATAAGCCCTTAGAATTGTAGAAACAAATCAGTATTTTCTTTACTTTTGACTTCTCCAAGTGACTTTTTTTCGGATGCCTTCTTCTGGTGGTCTCTAATCAGCACTCTGGCGCTTTGTATTGGACTCATACTCAAACACCATGTTTTGTCACCAGTAACGATAATTTCAAGGAAGTTTGAGTCCTTACAAGTGGTTTTAATGAGGTCCTTGCAGTGTTCAATTCGATACATTTTTTGGTCATTGGTCAACTTGTAGGGAACAAATCGCAAATTCAATTTATGAAGGCCCAAACTCTTGGTCAAAATATTGTGCACAGTTGATTTTGAAATTCCCAATTCATTTTCAATCAATTGGACTATTTTGGGTTTTCTTTAATGAAATCATGCACTTTTTGAATGACCCGGCTTTTCATCATCCTCAAGCGTCTCACGACCACTTTGAAATCACTTAAACCACTCGTAAACTTGAGTACGGGATAAGCATTCATCACCATATACTTTTTGAAGCATTTGATGCGTTTCGGTAAAACTTTTACCAAGTTTAACAAAAAGTCAATCGCAGCTCTCTGTTTAAAACTCATTTTCCGACCATTCGTCAAAACGCACTAACTCTTCGCACTATAACTTGGCTTCTAATGAAACAAATGTCATAAACATTTGACACAACACTAATGAAGGTTGGCACTTTCGACAACAAAAAGATACAACAGGTGGCACCACTAGTTTCTTCTATTTTCGAAAAGTTCAGTTTCTTTTTGGACAGAGGGTGTAACATGGTGCACAGTACTACTGCTACATTGGATGAAAAGTTAAAGATTCATGAAAATGAAATTGAAGAGCTGTTGCATAACCTGGGTAAGAATTTGTCTATAGGGAACAGATGGAATATCAGCCCATTTGCTAAAGTAATGATCAGCCAAATTGGTTAAGCCTTTTAAATGTTCGTATAACTTGGGTCTAAGCTCAGGAATGACACCACAGGAATGGAAGGAATGTATGATGGTTCCACTGTCCAAGGGTGATGCAAAAACTGATGTGTCTAACTACAGACCTATCAGTATCTCTGGTGTGGTAGTGAAGATTTTAGAGAAATTGATAAGAACTCACATACAGAAATGGGTAGACAAACATGCTATACTCTGCAAGGAACAGCATGGGTTTACTAAAGGAAGCTCATGTTTTAGCAATTTGCTCATATTTTATAACAATGTTACAGCCAAGTTGGATAAAGGGAATGGATACACTATGATAATGTTGGATTTTTCCAAGGCATTGACTTGGATCAGGGAATGGGTGACAGATATCAAAAAGTGGCATACAGTGGGTGTGAATCTGCCGGATTTAAGGTGACTAGTGGTGTACCTCAGGGTTCAGTCATTGGGCCATTATTGTTCAATCTATACATTAATGACATCAGGAAGGATCTAACATTGCTAAAGGAATGATCAGCCAAATTGGTTACGCCTTTCAAATGTTTATATAACTTGGATCTCAGGTCAGGAATGACACAACAGAAATGGAAGGAATGTATGTTTCTTTGGCAAACAATGCAAAGATAGGCAGGGCAATCAAGGATGCTACTGATATTCAGCAATTACAAAATGATTTGAATGGACTGGAAATTTGGGAAAACGAAAATGGCTGTCAATTTAATGTTAATAAGCGTAAAGTTATGCACTTTGACGTGATTAGAGTTCAAGCAGCATATTATATTAGCAGGGTAATGCTACAAGAAACTGAAGAGGCAAGGGATCTTGGCATGTTGGTGGATAGGAATTTAAAGTTCAAAGGTCACATAGCAAAAGTTGCAAATACAACTCGGGGGATAATTGCGATGTTGAAGCGAACCTTGACATGTAAGGATAAGGAAGTCATTTTGCCTCTCTATAAAACCACGCCTGGATTATTGTGTGCAGATTTGGTCTCCCTGGTTCCAAGGGGATAAAGAAGCTGTAGAAAGGGTGCAAAGAAGTGTTACAAAGATTATATCTGGATTATGGGATTTAGATTATGAGAACAGATTGCGAGTATATGGATTGCAGACTCTGGTTAACAGGAGAAAGAGGGATATGATATGATAGAGGTCTATAAACTTTTGAATGGGTGTTATAGGTCAACTGATGAAATTTTTCGTTATATGAAAGGTGGAACATGTGGGCAATCATGGAAGTTAAATTTATTTGCAATCAAGAAAGGGGTAAGAGCTAGGTTTTTCTCCCAGAGTGAGTGGAATAATTTGCCCTTAGGGAGTAGTGAGTGCATCTAGTGTGAATGAATTTAAGGGAAGGTATGACAGCTGGTTTGGGTGATTTATAGCCTCCCACAATGAGTACTCGACTCCTTTGAGGTCTCAGATAATAATAATAATAATATGAATGCACTGGTTGGAAAGAAGTCAACGGACAGCACAGTATGAGGTAAAAACAGCGATGGCACCCACCTTAATAAGATGTAGGTTCTTCCTTTCGCTGCAATGATTGCAGCAATCCTATGGGAAATTCTTTCCAGAAGCATATGATAGTGATTAATGGGAATTTTGGACTATTCTTCCTGTAGGCATGTATTGAGGTCCTGGACTGTTATGGGACAGACATCCCTTGACCTCACCCGACACTCCAGTTCATCCCACAAATGTTCACAATAGGGTTAGGATCAGGATTCTGTGGAGACTAGGTGACGTTCAAGTCCTCAAACCATGCAGTTACAGAAGCAGATTTATGATACAGTGTCTTGCTAAAAGAGACAATGGTTGGTTCCGTAGAAATGCCACAAAATAGGAAGAACTGCACTGTCCAGAATGGATACCTATTGGTGTTCAATGTTCGTTGCACCACAAACAGAGGTTCGAAGCCAAACCAGGAAAAACATTACCATACCATAACACCACCACCACCTCCGAATTTCACAGTTTGGGTTGCGCACTCTGGTTAGAGACATTCACCAGGTGGGGCTTACACACTGCAGTCCTACCATGGAAACCCACGTTGTGAGCCTCTGTTCCAAATGTTTTTGTGCAGATTCATGTTTTCCAGTTGATGCCCAGAATTCAACATTCAACATGTCAGCCAACAAATGGCAGTTTTACACATTATCCTTCATAGCATCCTATGGTCATGTTGGATGAGTGTAGTGGATCGTACACTGCAGGTAACACTTGCAGTTGACTCCCTGCACTTCCATCTCAGTATGGTTTCACTGATTGTTGACCTGGGATGGCTGAATTTCAACAATTTTGGCATCCTATTACAACACCTCTTTCAAATTCTGTCTGTTCCCTTCTCACAGCCATTTCACACAGATAGTTTCATGACTTGGGAGAATCATTTCTCCAATTTACACTGGCTACAAACACAGGACTCGCTACATGGCATGATGCAATTTGTCGATGGGCGTGTCTGTTGACTTCTTTCCAAGCTGTGAACATAGTTGACTCACTCTAAAGCAAACTTGTAGGAACCACAGGAATAGTTGGCTAAAGTGAATTTCTTTTAGCACATCTTTGTACCTAAATAGTGTACATTGTAGTTGGGATTTCTCAGTAGTTTATTATAATAAGCAAGTTTGTTACAGTGAGAGTCAACTGTATATGGAAGTTGCTTAAGGGTAAAGTCTATGTTGCAGGTGGGATATCTCCACATAGCCTATAAGGAATGTGGAGAACTGACCAGAGCTTCCATTGACCAAATGTCCAAACCTGACATTTGTACAGTTGCTCCATCATTAGGTATCAATCTAAATTGTATAACTCCTCTCTATGGGAGGAATTATACTGGAGGAAGTAGGGGAGACAAGAGATCTGGGGGTTGATGATTGATAAAAACCTTAAACTTAGGGGACATTTTCAAAGGTGGCGAAAGTAACACAGAGGATTGCTGCAATAATGAGAAGGACGCTGACCTGCAGAGATAAAACAGTTATCATTCCATTGTATAAGACCCTGATCAGACCACACATGGACTATTGTTCTCAGATTTGGTCCCCAAGATTTGAAGGGGATAAATTAACTGTGGAAAGGGTACAAAAGCGGATAACAAAGATGGTTTCAGGACTGTACAATGATAGTTATGAGGATCAGCTGAGGGAATGTGGACTGCAGAGTTTGGTGGATAGGAGTGATGATATGATTGAGACTTTTAAACTGTTGAGAGGTGGTTACAGGGTTGACACTGGGGAGTTCTTTTGCTTGGTTGAACAGCAGGAAGGAGTGATGACAAGAGGCCATCCCTGGAAGTTACGAAAGGAAACTGTGAGCAAGAGGGTGAGGAGTGGTTTCTTTGCATGGAGGGTGGTTGAACTGTGGGATGCATTGCCTGATGGAGTGGTGAGAGTGAGAACAATCAATGAGTTCAAGGAGTGGTATGATAGATTGTGTGTTTCTTAGGGGGTGGGGGCCTCCCCTAGATGAGTCTTGATAGACTTTGTGTTTCTTAGGAAGGACCTCCCACGATGAGTCTTTTGACTCCATGAAGGCCTGAATAATAATAATAATAAATACCAAATGAATAAGGATAGACTGGCAGTTTAGGACCAAATTGTATTGTGCATTGGCTAAAATCACAAACAAAAATGGTGGTACATGACATAAGGTCAAACTAATTACCTGTTTATATAAGAGTCCTGATGTTTTCATATCAGGCAACCAGGAGAAACAATGAAAAGGCTGCTACTGTAAGAAATATGCCCTAATCAGAATCAAAGATGGACACAATAAACAGAAAAGAAGTGAAAACAACAGAAGATTTAGATAAGTGCAATGTCAACATAATATTATTCAACACTAAACATGAAGAAAAACGTTTTCAATGGTAGCAAATTTCAGGGAGAAATATGTGCATATAATTTAAATGGAAAATTGGAGAATGAAATTTACAATTGTTGTCCAACAGATGATTCAGATGAGGAAGTAGAGAAAATTTCTGAAAAATTTCATCAGAAAGGGTAGCTAAAATAATGAAGGAAAAGTTGATTCTTTTTAAAGATTTAAACAGGTACAAGATCTTTGGAGAAATCTTGGATTAAAAAAAAATGTTAGTAATGACTAACACCATACTGGAACCATATTGGAGAAGTTAGTTAAGAGCAAAATACTGGAATGGGTAGACAGGAACAGAATACTATATGGGGAGCAAAATGGTTCGGTGAAGGATATGTAATGCCTTAGTAACCTGCTCACCTTTATAATACAGTGATAGCTGAGTTTGAATAAAGGTAATAGGTTTACAGTGATACTGTTTGACTTTTGCAAAGGCTTCTCGCAGAATATCACATGGAATTCTAATCAATAAATTGCAGCACATGGGGATGGATATAAAGTTGATGTGGATAAAAGAGTGGTTGGAGAGATACCAGAACAGTAATTTATTCAGGAGTAAAGTCCAGTAGAAGGCCTGTGAGAAGTACCATAGTGCTTTGTTCTTGGGCCACTATTATTAAATTTGTACCTTAACAATACAGGAAAGGATTTGAGAAGAACTATTCCATTTGCAGATGATGCAAAATTGGGTAGAGCAATAGTCAATAAAGATGATGTTAAAATTTTGCAAAATGATTTAAACAAACTGGCAGTATGGGTAAAGGGTATATGGATTCAGTTTAATGTGACAAAGTGTAAGGTTATGCGTTTTGGGATGAAAACATTACCAGCTGTGTACCATGTTAATGGTACACAGGAAACTGATGAAGCCAGGGATTTTGGACTGTTAGTGGATAGGGAACCGAAGTTTAGAGAGAATATTGCAAAAATGACTAAAACATCAGATCGAGATGTTTTAGGCACTTGATTAATGAAAAACTTGATTACCGAAGAACATCTTCACAAGCAAAGATAAGAGGTTATTATGTCTCTTTATAGGACCCTCTCCATCTTGATCATTGTGCACAGATCTGGTCACCTGGACTGCTTGGAGATGGAGCAGATCCGGGGGCAAGTGACCAAGATGGCGGCAGGTCTTATAATGCACCTTTTGAAGCGAGATCAAAGATTTGTTGGTACAGAAATTGGTTACAGATGGAAAAGGGGTGATGTGATTGAGATATATAAATTACTGAAAGGTTTTTACAGGATTAATACAGAGGAAATTCAGAACAGTTCTGGTGGTGAGAGACCTAGGGCAATCCTTGTAAATTGAACAAGTATGTGGTTAGCAAGGGTGTGAGGACTAGACTTTTTACTTCAAGAATGGTGAATGAGTGGAATAGGTTGCCAGAATCTGTTATGGGTATCTTGACTGTGAATGGTGCCAAATGAAGTGTGATGACAGATATTACACAAGTGTTGGCATAATATTTAGGACTTCCCTTGATGAGTCTAAGGGCTCCAAGGAGTTATCCATTTAAAATAATAATGCAGAAAGGATGTAATATGAGCAAGCACATGCCTGATGTGGACATCACATATTGCACAACCCAGTAGGAACATCTAAAATAAGCTGCAGAATTAAGTTTATTCTTTCCAGTGTTTATTTTTTCTTTTCAAAATGTTTTATGTTTTTACTTTGTGAAGATTCAAATTGTGTAATAAACAAAAGTGATCTGTTATTAAGAAAAATACAGCTTATAAAAAAAACTTTTAGTTATCATTTATTATCTATAATACATATAAGAATTATGATATATAAAATGCCATAATTTTCTAATATAGAAAACGAAATGTTGCAGAAAATATCTCTCAAAGTAGCAGCTGTAAAACATAAAAAAATGGCATACCCTTTTAAGTGGTCCATCTTGAAGAATGTCAGGTTCGACTAACTGAATTCTCTGTTCCATATAAGTATGCAAGTCTGATAACCTTCTGACTACCTCAGTTATTAGGCCTCCAAAATCTCGTAAGAGTGATATTACCTGAGTTTGTTTCCTTCTTAATAATACTGGAACATTAAGAGAGTTGTAGAACTTATTTCCTAGTGGGGGGGAAAAAAAGTTACAAAAAAAAACATGCTACAGTTCTTGTAGTTTCTACTGTGAAGCTAACAGCCAGTCTAAAGTAGCAAGCAACAAATTTATATTATTATTATCATCATGGCTCCTCTGAACAAAGATGCACTGAAAGAGAGAGAGGGGAGACCTTTTTTAGTCACTTGTGCCTCTAAATACCAATCATATTTTTCTTTGAATATATTCAGTGAAGATGCACTCATAACTTCTAATAGTAGATATTACCTGAGTTTGTTTCCTTCTTAATAATACTGGAACATTAAGAGAGTTGCAGAACTTATTTCCTAGTGGGGGAAAAAAGTTACAAAAAAAAACATTACACACTTATACACAATGAAAGAACCTGGACCTCACATGCTTCCTGATTGCATCCTTAGTCAACTTCCAGGAATAACACCAAGTTCTACCCCTCACCATAAGCTGCAGAATCTCACTTGTATCTATGAAGATGTACTTAGAAAAGAACAGATCTCTGTGGTATACCACTGATAACCCTCCTTAGGCTCAGCACCTCCATATTTATTTGAAGGCAAGTTAACCAATCTCATATGGAGGTGGCAGGTTTTATTTACCTCGAAACTCAAGTTTTTCATCCCACATACAGGCAAATCGGCCATGAGAACACGTGCAATTTAAAGACAAAAAATACTGTTGTTGTTGATGGTGGAAGGTTTTTGGTGTTGATAGTAGTTGTGTGTAGTGGGAAAATTAAGTAGTAGAAGAGATGTGTTCCCTCCCATGATGAGTCCTTGGAGGTGTCATATAATAATAATAATATGTAATTCCATAGTTGGTAACACAGTTGACCACATCTGTGCACAATGGGCTACATGTGATCTGATCAAATTAAATCATGTAAAGTGGAGCATAACTTTGTGAGTGTGCATGTGTTTCTTAAAAATAAGGTCCTGTTCGCTTCAACACTGTAGTTATCCAATGCAACATCTTCACCACCTTAGCAATGTCGATTGTAACTTTAATTCTCTGTCCACTGTATTCCCCAAGTCTCCAGCTTCATTAACTTGAAACAAATCCCCATTAATATAATACTTCACTTGCATAATCCTCAATCCCAAATCTCCTCTAACAATATCATTAGCATACAAGTTAAACAATGGCCCGAGTACAGTACTTGGAAAAGAATAAATTTCTGTGGTATACCACTGATAACTCTCCTTAGGCTTAGCACCTCCATATATCACTTTATGATACCCATTAATTAGTCACTCTCCTATCCATGCCACAAATCTATTTCACATGACCTCTGAGTTTGTATAACAGCCTCCAATGTAGAATCCTATCAAATGCATTGGCAAGATCCTGAAGTATCATGATATATTCAATCCGTTTCTGGATCTTGCCAATGCATTTGACAGGATTCTACATTGGAGGTTGTTATACAAATTCACTTATCCTGTTCTAGCTTATTCACTTATCTAGCTCTGATGTCACTCTATTATAGAACACAAGATTACTAAAACAAGATCTACCTGTAACAAACCCATAATGTCACTATAGAGGATCTCAGTGCTGTCACTCTGAATGTGATTCCTACTTAGACACCTGTCGCTCTCCTATCCACATCATACATTCTATTTTGCATACCCATCCATTTCAATCTGTATAAAGGATTCCACTAGCATGTGGAATTGTCCTTCCTTGACAAAATTCATAAGTATAACGGCACATCCATTTCCTTCATACAGCTCTGAGTTAACCCACCATTTTGATGTGATACCTAACCAGCCTTTATATTACCTGGATGACTGCACTGGATACTGATAGGTTCTCTACTTTATTACATCAGCCTTAGCTGCACCCTTGTATAACAGAATTACCTTTCTCTCCTTCCACTCATTAGATATCATGCATGTTGAATTCAAGTTGAACAACTAGATCAGGGACATCAGCTCTCTTAAATATTCCTTCAGCACCTACCCATACAATGTTCCATCCAATCCTGCTAAATCAAATAAGGCTCTTGCAACAGCTTTAATATATGTAGCTCATCTACATATATTCTTTCATTCAGTTCTTCCTCAGCATCCAGAGAGCTAATGAGCTTGTCTGAAAAGTATACCTTACTAAACTCAGCACTTAACAACTTGCAGCTATTTTCTAGTGCAACTGACACTTTCCCACTACCCAAACTCACTAGGGTTATTCTTCCATGGTCATTATTTCTTTTACTTGGTATATAATGATGAAATCTGCTTGGATTCCTATTTACATTGGCCTGTTTATTATTATTATTATCTGTCAGGGAGTCAAGTAATCATCAAGGGAAGCCACAGATCAACTGTCATACGTTCTCAATCACACTGCATGCACTCACTACTTCAACAGGTAAACTGTTCCACTCACTTACTACTCTCTGGGAGGAAAATCTAGTTCTCACTCTTTCTTAACTGCACACAAACTCTTAACTTCCACAGATGTTCCTTGTACTCTCCTCACCATCCACATAATGAAAATGCTATTGACTGATGAAATTTTTTTGTTTTGTATATCAACGTTTATATCTACATAATAATCCTCTGAGTTGTATTTGCAATTGTTGCAAAGCAACCTTTGAACTAATTCCAATCCATAACTCCAAGATCCTCCTGATCAGTTTCTCCAAGCATAATCCCACTAATATAAATACGTTATTGTCGATTTCATCAGGCTAAAGTGCATAACTTCATGCTTAACTAATACTGAAATGACAGCCATTATCATTTGCCCACTGCTCTAGCTTATTCGAAACATTCTATAAGTGCAAATGTGCATTAGTAGCACATCACTGATTGCTCTGCCTATTTTTATGTCATATCTAACATATGACAAAATTTTATATTTATGTCATATCTAACATATGACATAGATATGATTTTTTTGCCATAGAAGCAAAATGTCATATCTAACATTTTGCTTCTAAGGCACTTCTAACTGAATCAATCCACCTAGACCTTGTTCTTCTTCTGGGTCTTTTTCTTGCCATGTTGACATCAAACACCTGTTTTGCTAATCCTTCTTCACTAATTCTATTAGGGTGGGTGAGGAAGGATTAATTTAAGGTGGTATGGATTAGTTCTACTGACACATTCTTGAATGCTAATAATCTCAGGTTCCTTTCTAATATCTTCAGTTTTACTATGATTCTGCCATTGATACCATCGGTTCACTCTCTAATTCATCTCAGAACCCTCATATCTGTGATCTCTAGTCTTTGATCAAGTGCTTTATTTCAAACCCAACTCTTAGATCCATAACTTAAAACTGGTTTGAACACTTTCTCGTATACTGCTAGGTTGGTATTTTGGATAATCTCTCTTATTCCATATAAATTTATGGAATAAGAGAATAATCTAACCAAGATTTTTTCACTTGGTTAGACTATAATAAATTTAGTTTAATCATTTATCCAAGTGTAAGCAAACAAAGTTTGCGTCTGAAGTATCTTCAGGACTGAGGCAACTCATGGTACGGAAGAGACCTCAATAAAGGTCAAAACTTGTCTGAGTAGTGGCCCTTGCTTTAATACATGTCTGTAAGGAGATGTGCTTTGCATTATGGGAGATACCAAGACAAGTGATGAGAGCTTAGTCTACCTTTACCATGAGTTATCTCAGTCCTGAAGATACTTCAGGCACAAACTTTGTTTGCTTACACTCGGATAAAGGACTAAACTAAATTTATTATAGTCTAACCAAGTGAAAAAAACTTCCAACATCTTTCTCTAATCCAGAGTAATTTAATAATAAGGTGACACACCTTTTGGCAACTTGTATAGGTAAATATGACTTCTCCATTACTTCCACCATAGTATCACCACATCTGGGTCTGGCTCCCACTGAAGCGACCTCAATAAAGGTCGAAACCAATCTGGGTAGTGCTCTTCCCTTAATGCATAGCATTATATACATGTCCACAAGGAGATGTGCTTTGCATTATGGGAGATACTAAGACAAGTGATGAGAGCTTAGTCCAACTTTACCACAAACTGACTCAGTCCTGAAGATACTTCAGGACTGAGGCAATTTGTGGTAAAGCAAATTTGTGAGTAAAGCAATTTGTGGGTAAGCAAACTTAGTTTGCTTACCCTTGGATAAAGGATTAAACTAAATTTATTATACCATGCCTAAATAGCTTAAATCTTTTACTTATTCTATAGTATTTCTATTCAGAATGCAGCTGAAGTTGTCTATGCTCCTGCCTAGTTTCATAGTTTTGAATTTTGTTTATTGCTGATTTTCATGTCAAATTTGTTACAGCTGTTATTCAATTTATTTAGTTAGTGAATCCTGGAGACAGACTTGCACTAGATGTGTTTAGGAGTACATCATCATCTGCATAAAGCAAAGAACTAAGTTTGACATCTCCAATTATAATAACATGCTTGATGTCACCTTCTGTCATAATGTGATGTATATTGATGATGAATAAGAGTGAAAACGTGCATCCTTGTCTTACCCCTAACCCCATATAATTGTAGTGTTTTGAAATGCTTTTCTCTGGGCACCTTTTCATATGCCTTTTCGAGATCTCCAAAACTGAAGTACAGATCCTAGTCATATTCCCATGATTTCTCAACTATTTGTCTTAAAGTGAAAATCAAGTCTTCACAACCTCTATTTGGCCTAAACCCAGCTGTTCTTCTCTAAGTTTTTCTCTTTCACAATCTTTCTCAACCTCTTTTCAAGCATACTTGCATAAATCTTACCAGGAACACTTAGGAGAGAAATTCCTCTGTAATTCTCATATTCAGTTTTATACCCTCCCCCCCTTTTTTTATGGATGTGTAATATGATCCAATCATTGGGAATTCGACCTTTTGACACCAGGCCATCTGAATTATGCAGTTTAGCCACTGCAAAACTACCTCCTGACTTCTGGTCAAATATCTACTCCAGCTGTCTTTCCACATTTCAAATTTTTGACAGCTTTTTCTACCTCAAATATTGATATGTACTCCTCTTTGCATTCCTCCTGAAAATTGTCTACTACTCTTCTGTCACTGCTTGGTTCATTTAACAGTCTTTCAAAGTAATTACTCCAGACATCTAGGGCATCCTTATCATCAGTTTTCATGTCACCTTGATCATTTTTTATTCCTTGTACAGTATTCTTTCCTCCATTTCTAAGTTTCTTCAATAGCCTCTGGAACATTTTGCCACCTTCCTGATATTTATTTTCCATACTCTTACCAAAGTCTTCCCATGACTTTGGTAAGACTTTGGTAAGACACATAGCTTAGCTGTCTTACATTTTTCTCGGTCTCCGAGGATCAGTTGGAATAACTACTCTGATATTATTAGTAAGGAAACATTTTAAGGGAAGATGTGTTGTAAATATTATTAAGAAATGAATAGTAGCACATATAAAACAGACAAACTGGCCCAGTGAACACATACAGATTTACAGTCATGAATACTTATGACAATATGTGGAAGAGATAGGGGTCCTCCCCATGTCATAACACCCATAGTTAACCATGAGTCAAATCATGGTAGTCAACCTCCTAGATAGGAGATGGCACTTGAATGGGATATATTTCATAACTGTTATAAGGACATTATGAGGGTGAGAATAAAGAGATCGATAAAATTGCATTTAAAATTGACATCACTTAGCATATGTTTGTCACTCATGTCTCAGTTAAGTGAACAGGAGAACACACTATTAGACTTAAAAGGAAACAATGATTAGTTATTTATGGCAACTCAATACAAAGGTTATACAATTTATTCAAAAAATAAAAATAAAAAAAATAAATGAATCAAAATTATGAAGAGTTAATCATGATTACTACCTATAACTGTGAGATAGGTCTGCAATTGGAGTGCTTAACATCTGGCAAGTGATGTAGAGTTCCACATTTCAAGGAAAATATGATCAAATTTAAGTCTACTTGAGTGAAGTATCTTGGTTGGATTCCAGAAAACTCTGTGGCTAGTAATAAGAACTCCTTATCTTTATCCTTGATGCTTCGGCATTAATGAATATTCATGACAGAACCAAATCCCCTGCTATATTTCTACAAGTTTTCACTTTTCTTTCTTGAACAGGCTATTCCAGCCATCCTTGAATCATCTCTAACTTACTATTATTTTCTCTGACTATTATACACAATTTACAACCTTTAACATAATTCAGACACATCTGGTTTCCCTATTCACATTTTGTTTCACTGAAAGTAGTTTCTCCAAACACTTGACACAAAACTCATTAAAAAGTAATCCATCTGTTGTCATCCATCAAATACAAATTCTTTCAACCATCAAAATCAACCATCACCTACATCAACATACCATTTCTTCTACATAGTCTACTCACACTGATTATAAGACTTACCACTGATATTTCACAGTGGTATGAGACTTACAATCATGATCGCTTGTCAATGATATATCATGTGGACTGACTGGGGATCTTCATTTGTTTGCTGATGATACAAAGTTGGGGAAAATTGTAAGTAGCACTGCTAATGTTAATTCCCTTCAGGAAGATCTGAATAGAATTTTGATTTAAACGAAGGAGTAGGGATCTAGTTTTGATATTTGTAAGTGCAAAGTGTAACATTTTGGAGTGCAGAAATACAAGGCTGCATACTAAATAGATGGTACTGTACTGCAGGAAGTGGATGAGATTCGAGAATGATGGCTGACAGTAGACTGAAGTTTAGATGGCATATTGCAAGTGTTGCAAAGACTGCGCATCATAGTGACAGCATGATAAGTACTTGTAACATGTATGGATAAGAAGGAGGTTGTGCCACTGTATAAAGTCCTGGTCAGACCACACTTAGACTATTGTGCTCAGATTTGATCACCTAGTTTTCAATGTGATGTGGAAACATTGGAGAGATCCGGAGAAGAGTGACTAAGACAATATCAGAACTATGAAATGTTAGCTAGAGAGAGAGAGAGAGATTGAAAAAAATGTGGATTGCAGAGTTTGGTGGATAGGAGGAAAAGAGGTGATATGGCAGAGATGTTTAATTTAGTGAGAGGATTTTATTGGATTAATCCCAAGAGAATTATAAAAGTGGAAGGTGAGAGGGAAAGAGCCAGAGGCCATCCCTAGAAGTCATGTAAGAGTGTGGGGAAGAGGGTTGCAAGCAGTAGATTTTTTACATGGAGAATTATCAGTGAATAGAACGCATTCACTGATAATTTCCATTAAGGATTTTAAGATTCAGTATGATAAATGTTGTTAATTGAATGATCCTCCCATGATGAGTCTGCCAACTCCATGAAGAGTGTAATAATAATAATTATTATTATTATTATTTGATACCTCCAGGAAGTCCATACTCATCGATAATAATAATAATTCTTTTGTTATTCCTTTTCACCTCACTCAAGAACTCTTTCAATATGTTCTTGCAAACCAAACTTTTCTTTAAAATCATTCGTTTGGCTAAGACAATCATGTCATCCCCTTATTCTACTTTGTTTCATATAATTTCCACCATCACACCGAACTCTATCACTTTTACACACACACCTTCACCTCTTTCATATCACAATCGCCTTCTTGCATGCCATACCAACACCAATCACATTCCTTCTAGCACACATCACCACTTACCACGGAATTTCATTTGCTTCCTCATTCAAAATTCTGCTTGCATTCAATAACTCATGATCCTCAACCTGCCTGATCAAAATGCACGTCTGACAAATATTTGCACCTTTATCTCCACCCCCCCACACACACAAACTACTCTTTTATCAATGCATACATTCCACACACAGTACAGAGAAAGTTTTTCATATCAAATTAAAACAAAGGAGTCACAGCCTTTACTATTATACAACATACACAGTATCAATATATATATATATATATATATATATATACACACACATATATATAATAATTATAAAATGAGCATTCACTATACATGAAATTAATTTAAAATTGATTTAGGCTAAATAAATAATTACAAACTTTTGATCTGATTGATCAAACTAGTTTTATGAGTAAAACTTTCAGAAAGGCATTATATGCTTGTCTTTGAAGCAGTTATGCAAATGAGTGCATAAATCTAGCTAATTTGTCAAATGGAAGCTGGCTAGAGAAAACTTTATTATTATTATTATTATTATTATTTTGACACCTCCAGGGAGTCCAAAGACTCATCGAGGGAGAGTGTGTCGACAGCATCGAACGATGGGTTCCCTTCCAACTACTAACCGCGCTCAAACATACTTAACTGAGCCATTAGTAGCAGAGGCTCTACCAATCGACCAACCTTCGCCGGCAATTTAGACAAAATGTAAGGATATAATTCTTATCTGCAAAGCAAAAATGCTGAAAAGTTTTTTTTGTCCTTTCACCTGAGAATATATGATGTCCATTAAGCAAAGGCAAATTGTCATACATTCTCAGTTGGAAGTTCAAAAATAAAATCTATTCTTTTTATATCTTCCAAAATAAAAATTACAAAATAAATTAAAAATTACAATACAGATATGAACATCAAATCTTTAGTTAGGACTATCATAGACAATATTCAGCACCTTCAAATTCTAAAGCAAACTAAATCTTTTTTTTTAATAATCTCTCTCTCCATAGGTTTCAAAACTTCTACAACTGGCAGAATACATACATATATCTTCAAGGCCCACCTTTCCTAATTGGGTTGTGGGAGAGCAGCAGCTGCAAGAGGAACTTCCAATGGTCACAATCCTCTGCCACCAAGCTCAGGTGTTCTTGTGGGATTCCGAAACGTGTCCACCCAAGGTTTTGGATATAATCTATCCAGCGAGTCCTTGGCCTTTCACGTGGCCTCCCACACTCTGGCTTGGCAAAGAGGGCCTGCTGAGGGAGCCTCTCTTGTGGCATTCTGACCAGGTGCCTGTACCAACATAACTGTGATCTCTCAACACGGAGAAGCAGCGGTTGAGTATTGAGGGTTTCCCCGAATTGCAGAGCTTCTGATTCTGTCGAGATGTCAGCCCCCGCAACCCCTCGAAGGAACCTCATTTCAGCTGCTTGGATTCGTGTCCGCATTCTTTCGATCATTACCCAACTCTCATGATCACAGGTGAGGATGGGGACATAGACTGTATTGAAGACAGCCAGCTTTGCCTTCTGGCTTAACTCCCGCTTCAATACTACCGAACGGCCAAGCTCCTGCAATATTGTGCTTGTTGAGCCAATTCAAGTATCTAGCTCTACGTGCCACTTTCCATCACTTGTGAATATGGACCCAAGGTATTTAAACTTCTCCACCTGCCTCAGTGAGACTCCACTCACATGTAGAGTGCACTGAGATGGTTGTCTTGAGACCACAAATGTTTTCAGTTTTGGCCACTGATCTTCATTCCGGCTTCTGCACAAACAGCTACAAACCTATCCAAAGTCTACTGGAGGACATCTGTGGAAGAGCTAAGCAGAACTAGGTCATCTGCAAAAAGCAGACATCCAATGCTACATCTTCCAATTCTGACAAACTCACTGCCTTGGCTGCACCTATCAATCCAGTCCATAAATATTATGAAAAGGAGGGGTGACAGAACACACCCTTGGAGGAGGCCAACAGAGACTGAAAAGTTCAGATTTTGTGCTGTTTAGCCTGACACAAAACTCTGGGCATTCATACAGGTAGACTTGATACAGCTAATAGCTGGTCATCCACTCCATACTCCTGTACTACTTGCCAAAGCTTATCCCGAGGAACCCAGTCATATGCCTTCTCCAAGTCTACAAAACATGTGTAGACATTCTTGGCATATTCTCAAGATTTCTCAAAGACTTGCCTTAAAGTGAAGATTTGGTCAGGTGTGCTTCTACCAGGACGAAAACCACATTGTTCTTCCTGGAACTTTGACTCAACTATGCTCCTGCACCTTCTTTCCAAGCACCTAGAATACACTTTTCCAGGCAGGCTGAGCAGAGAGAGAGAGATGCCACGATAGTTGCTGCAATCCCTCTGATCTCCCTTCTTGAAGACTGGTATTATTATTTTGGTGCTCGCCCAGATATCCAAGCTACCTGACATACGCGAGTCAGCCAGAGAACACTGTCTCCATTTAAGGGTTTTAGCATTTTGGGCCAAATTTCATCATTACCAGCAGCCTTGCCCGATTTTAGTGATTTTATTGCTAAATGAACCTCTTCTGCTGTGAGACTAGTCATCGCCCCGATCTGCACCTCTTGGATGTTCACAACCACTGAGCCACCTGGATTAAGAAGGCTCTCAAAGTATCCTTCTCGGTTGTTAAAAGTGCACCATCAGAGGCCTTAATTGCCCTTGCTGTGCACGATTTCCTCCCTCAAAGGCGGTGGATGGTCTGCCAGAATACTTTGTTTGTATTTGCATAGGATGAGTCTAATCTTTCTGCAAAGGATTCCAAAGCATTCTGCTTTGCTGTCTTTACTGCCTCAGCATACCAGAAACACATCTCAGGTGACCTGACTCTAAGCCATGTAAGGTAGGTTGCCCAGACAGCTTGTTGGACTTCTTTTCCACCAAGGTCCTTTTCTCACTGCCCGTCACCATGCTGAGCCACTTTCTGCCACAGCATGAGAGTGCAGAGGCAGTGACAGCTGTTCTGAACAGCTCCCACTCCTCCTCAACATCTGCAGTATACTTGGGAATCTCTTTGAACCTGGAGGAAATGTCATCTGCAAAATTCTTCCTCACAGCCTCATTTTCCAGTGCTTCCCATTTCATGTGGTATAGCTGGTTAGGCCTACCAGCGTTGATGGTAGCATCTGGTTTCTGAAGCTGTAGAGTGCAGACAACAAGGTGGTGGTCAGTTGACAGTTCTGCCCTTCTCCTGACATGAAGTTCCAACACTGAGACAAATAGGTCTGCTGAGACTATAAAGAAGTCAATCAGAGACCTTTGTCCAAGTGTATCCCTGTACCAGGTATACTTATGGACTTGTCGGTGCTGAAAGAAGGTATTCATTATGGACAAGCTGTTAGTACAGCAGAAGTCCAATAATTTCAACCCATTCGCGTTAAAGTCAGGGTCGCCGTTCCTCCCAACCACACCCCTCCACGTCTCGTCATCTGTTCCAACATGGGCATTGAAGTCACCCATTAGCAGGACTGATTCCATTTCTGCCACCCTGTCAAAAGACGCATCCACTTCCTCTAGGAAGGCAGAGTATTCTGACTCCAGATTAGGTGCATAAGCTTGCACCACAGCTAAGTCATGGTTTTTCATCTGGAGCCTTAACACACATACCCGTTTCCCCCAATGGAATCCACTCAACAACACAGTCTGACAGCCAGGGGCTTGTGAGTATCCCCACACCTGCCTGAGCAGACATTGTTGGGCTCACTCTACTACTCTAGTAGTAGAGCTTCCACCCCTCATCCAGGTCGACAGTTCCAGAACCTCTCCTCTTGGTCAAAGAAAGCCTGACTAAGTCTAGCCGATAGTGCTTGGCTTCCTCGACCAGTTCCAACTCCTTCCCTATCATATAGAAGATGTCCCAGTTGCCTAAAGCCATAGTATGTTGCCATTGTCATTGCTATTTCCGTCCTTTTGCAGAACCATTTCTTTGCGCTGCCCCCTAAACACCTCCCCAAACAGGTAGTGGGTCCATTGATGGAGTTCCCTCTAGCAGAGTGCTGAGTAGCAGTGTCTAAGGGAGACTGTAACATATTTTTCGAACGGGTCCCTCTGCCTAAAACCCGAACGCGTCCCTTGGTAACCTGCACAATGGACGATGCAGTATGACCATTCTGCCAACTGGCAGAATTCTGTAAATATATGTGCAATATAATACAAAATCTTCAGACCTTTTTAAAGCTCTTTTCAAACTATAAGAAAAGTAAAAATTGCAAAAAAAAATGAATTTATAAAAGATTGGGGGTACGAAGCATTAGGAGATATTACAGTCAAATTATCAAACACTATTACAAGAAACTTTCAAAAGTTACACTCAAGCCTCAAAAACACAATGCTATGCTAAAAGAAATTCATTAAAAATTATGAATTTTCTATAGGGAGAGTTGACTGCAGTTTGTGAGACACCAAATATGGTGAAAAACTGACTCATTTATGCTGATCGCCTTACCTTTATTGATACCAGAAGTCCATAAAGTTAATATTTCTATCAGACTAGTAATAGATGCTACTGGCTGTTATATATAAATTGACAAATAATTAGCAAAAATACTGAAAGGCCAGACTAAAGTTTAGAGGATATATTGCAAGTGTTGAAAAGACTACACATCTGGACCCACATCTATCCACCTGCAATACAGCAGCTTTCAAAATTAAATAAAAAATATGAGTTTAAAACCAGACGAATGAATAATAAGTTCTAAAATTGTCTTTCTTTTCACAAACCTTCCTAACAAAGATTATCAGTGAACTGGCAATCATTCTTCATTTCCTACTAAAATCACAGACCTATTTAGCAATGCCTTACATTCTGATTAACTTATTTGAACAGTATATTTTATAGAATTTTTTTAATATAAAAAAAGAAAGAAAGAATAAAGAACTACCATAGCTGGTCTAACTGGCTTTATGGAATTCATTCTTTACAGATTTCTTTACATATCTAAATAATACATACATTCAGAAAATTTAAATAGATAAACCAATATTACAGTGCTTCATGAAAGGAAATACTGAGAAAAAAAAAATCGATCATCAAAAACCAGCTAACAGTCCTGCATGAGAAACCATGGAGGCTGACATGATTTGAAAACTTAAATTTCATTCAGAAGTAAGCAATACATAGTAAATATCTCATGCAAGTACCATAAATTTTCATATAGTTTAATTCCCTCAAATACCACATTGACAGTAAAATTTTTCTACATTATAGAAATATTCTATAATTTTTATATTGTGTGGGATGCTACAATCTAAAGAAATGTTCAAAAATATGCAGTATACAATGAGCTAAAAATTGAAACAGCACACTCTAATCATATTACATTGAACTGAAAGATTCAATGGAATAGTATATTATAGTAGAATATCTCTTAAAGGAAATACTAATTTCCATTAAATTAAAACTACTGTTTATTGAACTATAGGACATTTCAAGAATAAAGCAAAATATTTAAGATATGAAGTAAATGTATGTTTGTTGAGTGATCTTGCTAAAAACTCAAGGCTTCTAAGAGAATAAAATCCATCCACCCACATATAATAAAATCCATCCATCTCTATCTTTAGTTGATAAGCTGCTTTAGCAGCTACTTCTATAGTTTATAACAGTGAGCAAACTTACTATAATGGTATCTGTATAAACAAGTGCATATCACCATTTAAGCCTTTCTTTTCCAATGTCATCATTTACTTGCAAATTAAACAACAATGGCCCCAAAACAGATCCCTGAGGAACACCACTAGTGACATGCCTCTTTCCCCCATTGCTGATCTCTACCAGACAGTCAATCTCCAATCCAATGCACTAATCTCTATCCAACCCCATCTGTTCAAATTAAACTGCCTGCTTGTCATATGGCAATTTATCGAAAGCCTTTGCAAAATTTAAATATATTACTCTCTGTCTGTCTGTGTGTGTGTGTGTGATATTCATCACCTTGTTATAATCAGATCTCTAAAACACGATCTTTCTTTATCAAATCGCAAATCCATGCTGTCCATTAAAGATTTCTACTGCTGCCAACCCAGTTCTGAATCCTGAATCCTTGTTCTCACTAGATTCTCCAACACCAGACAAGCAGATTGGCTTATAATTCAAAGTCTTAGTCTTTTATGAAGCAGAACAATTTTGGCATCTTTCCACTCCTTTGGAACCTGGGCTAATCTAAGACTTGTTAAAAATGTAAGTTAAAGCTATTGTTAACTCCCTGGAACATTCCCTCAAGACATGTGGTGATATATGATCAAGTCCTATGGCCTTGATATCAAATTTACCCAATTCCTCATATACCTCCTGCTCACACACCATCACTGCTTCCTCACCAATTCCCACAGTCTCAAGTTCGGCATTATGTTACAATCACAAGGATCTAATACTGATATATTGTGAATTGCTCATTAAACAACTCCATTATAGCCTCCTCAGTGTTTGTCATTCTCCCATTATCACTAACCAACATAATTTTCTCATAATCGTTTTCCCTTCTACTAGCAACATATCGAAAAATGCCTTCCTTATCATTACATGTCAAGATTCACTTCAATATCGCAATTATCTTCTGTTGTATTTGCTACTTTTTCTATATTATTATTATTACTCAGGCCTCCATGGAGTCAAAAGACTCATCGTGGGAGCTCCTTCCTAAGAACATAAAGTCTGTCAAGACTCATTGAGGGGAGGTTCCCCCCCCCTGCGCCGCCAAGAAACACAAAGTCTATCATACCACTCCTTAAACTCATTGACCGTTCTCACTTTCACCACTCCATCAGGCAATGCATTCCACGGTTCAACCACCCTCCATGCAAAGAAACCACTCCTCACCCTCTTGCTCACAGTTTCCTTTCGTAACTTCCAGGGATGGCCTCATCATCACTCCTTCTCGCTGTTCAACCAAGTGAAAGAACTCCCCAGTGTCAACCCTGTAACCACCTCTCAACAGTTTAAAAGTCTCAATCATATCACCTCTCCTTCTTCTATCCACCAAACTCTGCAGTCCACATTCCCTCAGCCAATCCTCATTACCAAAATTGTACAGTCCTGAAACCATCATTGTCATCCGTCTTTGTAACCTTTCCATAGTTAATTCAAATCCTGGGGACCAAATCTGAGAACAATAGTCTAAGTGTGGTCTGATCAGAGTCTTATACAACGGAATAATAACCCTTTTATCTCTGCAGGTCAGTGTCTTTCTCATAATTGCAGCAATCCTCTGTGTTACCTTCACCACCTTTGCAATATGTCCCCTAAATTTCAGGTTTCTATTAATCATCAGCCCCAGATCTCTTGTCTCCCCTACTTCCTCCAGTATAACTCCTTCCATAGAGTATGCAGCATCCCATCGATGTTTCCCAAACCTCAAGACCTTACATTTTGCTGCATTAAACTTACACTCCCATTCATTTGCCCATCTATCTAGCTTATTCAAATCCTCTTGCAGGGCTACCACATCTGCACTATTACTAATAATCCTTCCCAGCTTTGCATCATCAGCAAACTGAATATCCCCTTGCAATCCACTGGCAATGTCATTGATATAAAGGTTAAACAATATAGGTCCTAGTACTGAGCCCTGTGGGACCCCACTTGTAACTCTCTGCCTCCTTGAAACTGCCCCACCATACACAACTCTCTGATACCTATTAGACAGCCAATCCTGAATCCGGTTGACCAATCTGACATCCAGACCCATGTGCTGCAACTTAAATATCAGCTTATCATGTGGCACCCTGTCAAATGCCTTCGCTAACATCATGTTGGAGGCTTAATGGATTTTTTACAACACTCAAAAAGAATTAAAATAGAATTTAATACTTCCTATATTTCGTCCTAGTCACTAGGACATCTACGGGGATTACAAAAATAATTAATGTAACATATACACAAATAACAAACAATACTAAGCCCAACCACGTGGGTGACACTAAAGTCCTATCTAGGTAGAGCGCCCTCTAAGGCCAGTAGTAGGTGGCCTGGAATGTAAGTTGGGAACTCTGGTGATGAGTGTTTCCCAAATCTTTGGATGCTTAATGCAACCGTATTTATTGAGATTTGGTTGGTTTTTGCAGCAGCTGTCAAAAACTACTTAAAAGCAGCAGCTCTCTTAAAGCAGCTCTCAAAACCAACCAAACCTCAATAAATACGGTTGCATTAAGCATCCAAAGATTTGGGAAACACTCATCACCAGAGTTCCCAACTTACATTCCAGGCCACCTACTACTGCCCTTAGAGGGCACTCTACCTAGATAGGACTTTAGAGTACCCCACATGGTTGGGCTTAGTATTGTTTGTTATTTGTGTATATGTTACATTAATTATTTTTGTAATCCCTGTAGATGTCCTAGTGACTAGGACGAAATATAGGAAGTATTAAATTCTATTTTAATTCTTTTTGAGTGTTATAAAAAATCCATTAAGCCTCCAACATGACGTCCTCACAGCACTTAAGTCTCTACACACGGTGCCTTCGCTAAGTCTAAGAAAATTTAAGTATATGCCTTTCCCTCATCTAATGTTCTTGTAACTTTATTATAAAAGGCTAGCATATTGCTAAAACAAGAGCGTCCTTTCACAAATCCATGTTGACTATCACAGATAACATTACCCTCATCTGCCCAATGCTGTATATAGTCCCTCACTACTTTCTCCAAGATCTTAACAACTACTGATGACACACAAACTGGCCTATAATTAGACACTTCCAGTCTGTTACCACCCTTATGCAATGTCACCATCTTACCTTCCTTCCATTTAATGGGCACCTTTCCCACAGCCAGACTTTCATTGAAAAGCCAGGTTAAAGGCACTGTCAGTTCCCTAGCACATTCTCTCAAAACTTGTGGCGAAATATCATCCATTCCCACAGCTTTACTGACATCCAGAGTACTCAGTATCTGAAACACACTCTCCTCCTGTACCTCTAAACCTCGAACCTGCCCTATCTCTCTAGCATTAAAACTGACTCCTCCAGGATGAAATACTCCAATAAAGTGTTCATTGAACAATTCCACTATGTCCTCTGCATCAGCCACTCTATTCCCATTTTTATCCCACAATATCATTCTTCTACAGTTATTTCTCCTCTGACTGGCCACATAGCTTAAAAATTCTCTAGGATTTTCTTTGGATCTTAGAGCCAATCTCCTCTCATATTAGAGTTTCGCTTTCCTTACCACACTAGTCACTCTTTTGGCCTGTGTCTTATATTCTTCATGCATCTTCTCTTCACCTATATCTCCTTATATCTCTTCCATAGCCTCTTTTTTGCATGCAATTCCTGTTTAATATTGTTTGTCATCCACTTTACTCCAAATTGTGTCCTCTTCTTCACTCGTGGTATACAACTTACCGTTGCTGCTAACAAATATTCTTTCACAATTTCCCACGCACTAATGATATCCCGGCCTTCCAATTCTTCCCTCAAAGAAACTTCCCAAAGTTGACGTCTAAGACTATTATAATCACCTGCATTATAATTCCACATAAGTTCCTGTCTCTTTGATACTCCTGCATGTCTATTCATCTTCCAAGTCAAAACCATATGGTCACTCTCTCCAACTGGTGGGAGAGATATTATCTCAGTTATTATCAACTCTTCTGATGCTATAACCAAATCCAAAACTCTTGAACCTCTTGTTCCCTCTATTACATTTTGCCTAAGACATTTGTTGCTCAAGAATTCTAGAAATTCCATTCCCCTATTGCTAGATGCATCTTCCTCTCTCCAACTTATACTACTGTAGTTACAATCTCCCATAACAATCATTCTTCTTGCACTTGCCAAACTTAACTGTCTAAACATCTCCTGGTCCCCATCCTCTGTGCTCCTGGGTCTGTAGCAACACCCCACTAAATATCCTGTCTTGCCCACCTCTACCTCACACCATATACTCTCAAAATCATTTGTCTCACTGCCTTCCAAAGCCTCCACTCTTAGAGGACATAGGTCGTCACTTATCATAAGCAGTACCCCACCACCACGCTTTCCCCTCCTATCCTGCCGAAAAATGCTGTACCCAGTGACTTCTATTCCTGTTATTATATCCTCTTCTGTCAACTACGTCTCAGCGATCCCAATAATTTTTGGCCAGGCTGATGCTATCTGCACCACCAATTCCTCTCTCTTATTCCGGATACTCCTGGCATTATTATAAAGCATATAAATGCCATTGTTTCTATACCCAGCATTATCCCCTCTAGACTCCACTGGGCTCATTGTTACCTGATGTCGTCTCCCTTCTCCCAAGTATCCATTCCCACAAGAGGCCACCCCTGCTATCATCCTCCCTGGGACACACTTACTCCTTCAGAACAGCAATCTCTCCAGATGCCTATGTCCTTCCTCATTCAAATGTAAGCGGTCTCTCGCATACATACAATTCCTCTCTTTCCTCAAATGCACTCCAAGCATCCACATATACCAGTCCTCTCGTCATACATTCTAGCTATTATGTCATTCAATATTACTGCTCTTCTGCTCAGCTCGTCATTATCATACCTAGGCAACACGCACACTATTTTCCCTCTCTCTCTCTCTCTATCTTCTTCCGTACAGCCTCAAGCAAAAATCTCATCTCTCTCTTGCTGCCTGACTTATATTACCACTCAAGCCATTTGTTCCTACCATCACAATCATCTCATCCACCCTTTCACCTCTCTTAATTGCCATAGTCACCCTTTCTATTGTTCCTCCTGGCAAACACTCCTCACGCATCCTATCTTGTACACCACAGATCATTGAGTCGCCATACATTATACCTCTTACCATTCCCTCTCTCCTATTGTTTCCATTCTCTCCTCTTCTTTCATTCCCATAGGTATCTCTCTCATTCCCTCTGCTCTACTGCTATTCTCTCTTCTAGCATTCCCATACCTCTCTCTCCTACAACTGTTTCCATTCTCTCCTCTTCTAGCACTCCCATACATCTCTCTCATTCCCTCTCTCCTACTGTTTCCATTTTCTCCACTTCTAGCACTTCCATATCCCTCTCTCATTCCATCTCGTCTGTTTCCATCCTCTCGTCTTCTAGCATTCCCATACCTCTCTCTCATTCCATCTCTCTTACCGTTTCCATTCTCTCCTCTTCTAGAACTTCCATATCTCTCTCATTCCGTCTCTCCTACTATTTCCATCCTCTCGTCTGCTAGCACCCCCATACCTCTCACTCATTCCCTCTCTTCTACTGTTTCATTTCTCTCCTCTTCTAACACTCCCAAAATTGTCTCTCTCCCCTACTCTGATTCGCCTTGCATTTATCCCTTCCATTCTCCTATTCTTATCTTTCACACTTCTGCTCTCATTCATAAGACATTCCACCTCCTCTTTCAGCTCATCTATTTCCATCTGCAGGTCAGTCACTCTTAATTTAAATTCTCTCCCCCAAACAAAACCATCTCCTAAACTTTCAGTTACTCACACCTTCCACACTATCAACTATTATTTTCTCATTCATATATGTATTTTTTTCATTCTCTCCTATCACACTACTTGTCTTCCTACATTCATTCACCGTTCCTGGAGCAACAAGGTCAGATATTGATATTTCTAATGCACTTATTTCCTCCAACTGCCTGCATTTTGCACACATACGCTCTCCACTCTCTTTCATAAGCCACATATCCAATTCCCGAGACACACACACATGCTGCAAGTACTGCATGCCACAAAGTCCTAATGATATTGCTTATAATAGAGTTCATAAATGGCGGAGGACTTGGCGATATGCCACTTGAGACTGCAGCTGAATCCACCATCATTCCTTACTGCCGAGTAGCGTAATCTTTAATAATTATTCAATTAATAAATTCCGTTAAATAAATAAGAAAAAGAAAGTACAAACAATTACAAGCAAAACAAAACATTTAAGTACACTAAATATAATTAAATAAAACGAAATATGACTAAATACAATAATGAAAACTTAGCTTCGTTTTGTCTTCCACCGTTATGCATTCGATTCCGACGAATCGAATCCAAAATATATTATATCGCGACAGCAACTAACTTGTTCATCTGAAATAGCATCAATAATTCTCCCACTCAGTACTGAGTCCATTAGAAAATGTACAGCTGCCACCCAACATCCTTTCACAGTACACCTTGTAACCCACAGAACAAGTTTCTTTTCCTCCTCCTTCATTCCTACTACTGCTGTACTGTGGAACAGTCTTCCTCCTGATGTATTTCACAAGGAACACTATATACAGACTTTTAAATGAAATGTAAACAAGTTTCTCCTTTCCCAACCCACTACGCATAAACTGTACTAACATGCTATAGATTGATCAACCAAGCTCTTGTGTGTAGGCCCAACATGAAAAAAAAAAAAAATTATTAATAATAAAAAAACATGCTGATATTCCATCTATCCCTATTGACAAATTCTTATCCAGGTTATGCAACAGCTCTTCAACCTCATTTTCATGCATCTCTAACTCTTCATCCAATATAGCAGCACTTTGCACCCTGTCACCTGGTTGATTATCTTAGCAATTGAGCACTCATTAATTGAACAATCTCATTAGCTAAAAATTAAAGATACCAAGAAATTATATACTTGGTTTAATCCTTTATCCAAGTGTGAGCAAACAAAGTTTGCACCTGAAGTATTTTTAGGACTTGGGCAACTCATGGTAAAGGTGGTATAACTTCATATCACTTGTCTTAGCATCCTATAATGCAAAGCACATCTCTTTGCAGATATGTATAATGCCATGCATTATGGAAAGGGTCGCTACCGAGACCGGTTTTGATCTTCATTGAGGTCTCTTCAGTGGGAGCCAGACCCAGAGGTGATATTAAGGTTGAAGTAATGCAGTAGTCATATTTTTAGATATGAGTTGCCAAAAGGTGTCACACATTATTATTAAATTACTCTGGACTAGAAAAAAGCTGTTGGAAGTTTTTTCACTTGGTTATGCTATAAATTAAAGATACCAAGAAATTATATACTTGGTTTAATTCTTTATCAAAGTGTGAGCAAACAAAGTTTGCGCCTGAAGTATTTTCAGGACTTGGACAACTCATGGTAAAGGTGGTATGACTTCACATTGCTTGTCTTAGTATCCCATAATGAAAAGCACATCTCCTTGTGGACATGCATAATGCTATGCATTATGGGAAGAGTCACTACCCAGATTGGTTTTCAACCTTTATTGAGGTCTCTTCAGTGGAAGCCAGATCCAGAGGTGATACTAAGGTTGAAGTAATGCAGAAGTCCTATTTTTATCATCATCATCATCAAATTCCTGCCATGTACCCTCAAGGGGTGTACAGGATATGATAGTACTACATGAAAAAAAAATTACATCATTATTAATTTCCTATCTACAATTTTCCTCCAAATCAGTCTGTTACTTATCAAGACTCCAACATTATCAGATCTTATATTTCTATCGTCTAAAGCAATTTGTACCGTATCAATCCACCTATATCTTGGTCTTCCTCTGGGTCGTTTTGCTGCCAACCTGGCAGAGAACACTTGTTTTTCTAATCTTTCCTCGCCCATTCTATTTAAGTGACCATACCACCTGAGATTAGCTCTGCTAACACATTCCTGGATGCTGACAATGTCAAGTTCTTTCCTAATATCCTCGTTTTTAATATGATATTGCCATTGATGCCATCTATTCATGCCTATAATCTTTC
Source organism: Typopeltis vanoorti (assembly GCF_054136105.1). Taxonomy (NCBI): domain Eukaryota; kingdom Metazoa; phylum Arthropoda; class Arachnida; order Uropygi; family Thelyphonidae; genus Typopeltis; species Typopeltis vanoorti. Next base: position 52,490,420 of record NC_143565.1, read on the forward strand.
TCAGGACTCTCATATCTGTGGTCTCTAGTCTTTGGTCAAGTGTTTTACTTCTGACCCAGCTCTCAGCTCCATAAGTTAAAACTGGTTTGAACACTGTCTTGTATACAGCTAATTTAGTGTTCCGACTAATTTCTCTCTTATTCCATATGAATTTATTCAATTGACTTCCCACCATACCAGCTTTGCTGATTCTGTTGTCTATTTCTATATTTAATTTACCATCTTCAGTAAAAATCGTGCCTAAATAGCTGAAATGTTTTACTTGTTCCACAGGTTCTCCATTCACAACACAGTTGACATTTTCAATGATTCTGCCTATTTTCATTGTCTTTGTCTTTTTATTGCTGACCTTCATACCATATCTATTACAACAGCTATTCAATTTAGTCAGAGAATCTTGCAGACTTGTAGCAGATTTATTTAGAAGTATAACATCGTCTGCATAAAGCAAAGAGCTGACATTAACATCTCCAATTTTGATATCATGTTTAATGCCACTTTCCTTCATAATGTGATCCATATAGATAATGAATAACAGTGGGGATAATGTACATCCTTGTCTCACACCAGATTTAACATTAAACCATCTTCCTGTACTTCCTTCAATTCTAACTGCTGACTTACAACTCAAATAAAGACTAAGTGTTGCTTGATATAATGCCCCAATGACACCATATAACTGCAGCATATTGAATAGCTTCTCTCTTGGCACCTTGTCATATGCCTTTTCCAAATCGACAAAACTTAAATACAGATCTTTGTTATATTCCCATGCTTTCTCGACTATTTGTCGTAAAGTGAAGATCTGATCCTGACAGCCACTATTTGGCCTGAATCCAGCTTGTTCTTCACCAAGCTTTTCTTCCACAATTCTTCTCAACCGTTTCTCAAGTATACTTGCATAGATCTTGCCAGGAACACTCAGTAGGGAAATACCTCTGTAATTCTCACATGCAGTTTTATTTCCCTTTTTATATATGGGTACTATTAGAGCTCTACTCCAATCATTGGGAATTCGTCCCTCTGTCCAGGTTTTCTGAACTATGCAGTGCAGCCACTGTAAGACTCTTATACCACCATACTTCAGCATTTCTGGTCGAATATCATCTACTCCTGCTGCCTTTCCATATTTCAAGCCTTTGATGGCTTTTTCTACTTCAAGAGTATGGATATATATTCCTGACTGCATGTCTGGTCAGTGTTTTTTACCACTGTGCTGTCATCACTGCTTGTTTCATTTAGCAGTTTTTCAAAGTAATTACTCCATACTTCAAAGATATCTTTTTCTCCCGTTTTCATGTCACCTTTATCGTCTCTAATTCCTTTTACAGCACTCTTTCCTCCATTCCTAAGCTTCTTCAACAACCTCCAGAATATTTTGCCACCTTCTTGATATTTATTTTCTATATTCTTGCCAAAGTCCTCCCATGACTTTTGTTTAGCTAGTTTTACACAATGTTTAGTATTCTTGCATTTGTCTCTATATTCTCTAAGAGCACAAGCTGACTTATTCGACAGGAACTTTTGATATGCTTTCTTCTTTTCCTTCACTGCTTCTTTAATTTCCTGTGTCCACCAGGGAGTTCTGATTTTTTTATCCTTACAGACAACCTCACCACATGCTCTCTGGCTGAATCAATCAATGTTTTCTTCAGAGTTTGCCACTGAATCTCCAAGGTTTGATTCCTGTTCTCACACTCTTTCATTTTTTCTTCAATAATCTTTGTGTATTTTAAAAACTTTCATTTTAAAACTTTCTTACATGTTATTCTTTTCAATTAAATTCAATTTTATCCTGCTCAAGACTAAATAGTGATCACTTCCAATTTCAAATCCTCTGTACACTCTGGTGTCCTGCACCAGGGAGAAAACATCACAATCAACAATAACATAGTCAATGAGACTTTTTTTATTCCTATAATGCATAACATATAGACACACATATAATGCATAGCATTATACATGTCTGCAAGGAGATGTGCTTTGCATTATGGGATACTAAGCCAAGTGATGTGAAGTCATACCACCTGTACCAGGAGTTGCCAAAGTCCTGAAAATACTTCAGGTGCATACTTTGTTTCCTCACACTTGGATAAAGGATTAAACCAAGTATATAATTTCTTGGTATCTTTAATTTATAGCATAACCAAATGAAAAAAATTTCAACAATCTCATTAGCTTCTGGCACTAGAGTACCATTCTTTTTTATTGCTTTTAGCCTGCATAGCCAATTTCTTTTCATACTCTAATTTAGTTTTTTCCACACAATACTCATTACTTTATACATTGCCATATTAAATTTGCCATCAACTGCAAGTTAAATAAAACAAGTAAAACATTTCAGCAATAGTGAAGATGGCAAATTAAATATGAAAATAGACAACAGCATTAGAAAAACTCATAAGTCAACTGAATAAATTTATATGGAATAAGAGAAATTAGTCAAAACACTAAACTAGCTATAAACAAGGCAGTGTTTAAACCAACTTTTAACTTATGGATCTGAGAGCTGGGTTAGAAATAAAACACTTGATCAAAGACTGTAGACTACAGTTATAAGAGTTCTGATAAAGATTAGGGAAGTGAACAGATGGCATCAATGGCAGTATCATATTAAAAATGAGGATATTAGAAAGAACTCAACTTTGTTAGCATTTATGCTAACAAAGTTGAGTTAGCAGAGCTAATCATAGGTAGTATGGTAAACACAAATGGAGAAAGAAGATTAGCATAACAAGTGTTCTTTGCCAGAATGGCAGGAAAAAAGAACCAGAGGAAGACCAAGATCTAGGTGGATCGATACAGTAAGACGTGCTTTTGAAGACAGAAATATAAAATCTGCTAATACTGCAGTTTTGACAAATAACATTAATTTGGAGGAAGATTGTTCATAGGAAGTTAGTAATGATCTAACTTTTTCGTATAGTACTATCATAATATCCTGTACATTCCCCATGGGTACATTTTAATAAATTATGAAGAGAACTATCATTTATAGTAATAACTTCGGTTTGATATAAACCAAAATAATCACCGAACATTTCAACAGTTATATTAGGTTATCATCTAGACTCTATACATATATATACAAAGAAACAAAATACATTATGACACATGCATTATGCTAATGTCACATGAATTTGGTCAATTATAACACAACTAGTATGCTAGTTAAAAAAAAAAAAAAAAAAAAAACCTGCATCAAAGCTAGAATCCTGTTATCTGACTAGAAATTACTCATAAATTAGAACACAAACAGTACTGATGGTAGCCAATATTTGAAATAAGAGCTGAAATTGTTGCTTGCAGTTATAAAGATGAGGATTTGCTAATGAACTTGGAAAGAAGTTATGTGGGCTGAATGTGTGCCATCCATATTCTGGGAATGGCATCTACCATATTTTCTGGTGTATAAGACGCACTTTTTTACCTTAAAAATTAATCTTAAAAATGGAGTGTGTCTTATATAACGAAGGTAAAGATTGCTTCCTCTTTTCAAAGTCATACGCACTCCCTTTTATGTTCCAAGAGCTTTGTAGGTGGTTAATGGTGCAATCAAATTGATGCGTGACCTTCACATGACTTTTAGCGCGTCATTGGCTAAGAACTTGGCTTGGTCAGAAGGAGATTTTGTACAATTTGCGTAAAGAAAAGCACGTGGAACGTGGAAAAATTGTGAAGTGGTCAGAAGAACTAGAGACCGAAGTTTTGAAATGGCTGCAAGAAAATCGGCAAAATGGCATTGCCATTTCAACAAAAATGATTCGTACACATGCAAAGTAGCCCGTGAGCATAACATTGAAGATTTTAAAGGTGGTGCGTCATGGTGTTACCATTTCATAAAACACAGTGGACTTTGTATGCATACAAAAACAAAAATCAGTCAAAAAATGCCAAAAGAATATGAAGACAAAATTATTTCTATATTATAAGAAATTAATGATGATAGAGAAGGGTCAGATGGCAGTGACATGGGTTTTGCAGTCTCTGAAAGGTCAGTTTACTATTAAAAATTACCTATTATTTTATCCATTTTTTTTTAAATCATACTTTAAAGTTTAGGTTTTTTCCAGAAAATTGTATTAAATTTCTTGGGTGCATCTTATACACCGGAAAATACAGTATTTGTTCTATTTTGTTTTTTTCAAAACTTCAGTACATATGTTCTTTTTTCCTCATTTTTATCATGATCGGTTATCAATTTTAAGTCTACTGTATGCTCTTGTATCTTGAACATATTCTATCAATCACTATCAACAACAGCATAATCCATGAATTTATATGAATCCATGTGAATTTATGCCCATTTTTATGCTGAAACATGGCATTAGTCTTTCCGAGGAGAAATCTAGTAGATATACCTTACCATATTATTAGTTTAGTCTCTTCCTCTAAATTAAACTGAAACATTTTTAGATTTCTGGGATTGATTTCCATTCCACCATTTAGGTCTCTATCAAGGACCAGCTTTTCCTCTTCCTTTAATGCAGCTACTGCTGTCTCTCTAATGACTCAAAAAAAAAAAAATAAATTAATTAAAATAAAAATTGCTATACTTCTCTGTTAAAACCTTCTATGGCATCATAAGCAGAAATAAATAGTCCCATTTTCCATATCGAAATTTGTCCACCTCATCTGATTTAAGTTAGTTTCATTCAAGAAATTTAACTTAATTTTCTGTGCTCATTACTATTACTATAGCTACCTCTCTCCTTAGTAATTGAAAAAATTTGTCTCTTAATTATTATTTAAAAAGATCTTTTTTGCTTAGTCTAGTAACACCAATATTCAGTACTCTGGTATTTCTGTAATTCTTCTAGCTACATCTTTCAGATGATGTGCTTTTTATTTGTGCTTATCTTGAATTCTGCTGAAGTTAGGTTGGTCCAGAATTTTTACTGTTCATTCACCATAGTCTCCTGATGAAAAACATTCATGAGCTTTGTGTAACTAAGTCAAGCCCCAAGTCAACACACACACACTCTAATTGTGTTTTGCAATCATATACAAATAGCTTCAGCGAAGCTCCAAATTACTATCCCACAAAGGAACGTGTGTTCATCTTCAGGTTTAAATAAATACAACACAAAGAAATTATTAAACAAAAATTTAATAGTTTGATTATTTCATCTGTCACACAGACATTATCTGGGATACAATATAAAAATTAACAAAGCACACAATAAGTGTAAGATATTAGACTAGAAGCCTCAAGTCCTAAGAATATGTACCCTCTATGGGTACTGATAGCTAGCCCCTTGGCTTATGGTCACGAGATCCAATAATCAGTTTCCCAAATCTTGAGAAGTTTCACACAACCATATTTAATACAATTTTATTTAGTTTTTTTTTTTTTTAAATCTACTAGTGATTTGGATACACCATAGGAGGAAGGGAAGGATTGGACACTGGCTCAGAAGTCCTAGTTGGTTCTACACATTAATTACAGACTAACAAATGTCTCCTTCCAGTCATGTAACTTTGACACTTATGCAATTCTTGCTGAATATATAACGTATTAGCTTCTCAAAAGAAATTATCGTGCTCATGTTGATAATATCAGATATAATTTCATTCTATGACTAACATAACAATTTTTTTTGTTTGCCAATTTTTTTTTTTTTTTTTTTTATTAACAAAGTGCTTTATGATAGAAAAATCACTCTTCTTGCAAATTTGCACAACCTTCCATGCACCAAAAACCTATCAAACAGTATTTATGCTGTGCAGAACAGAGCAGTTTAGCTAAGCAATGAGCTATTTCATTATTCCTCCAACAGCCTCACTTCAAATATGGTTTCTTTCTGCCTTACATATTTTTTACAAGTACTCCCATGGACACTGTTTTCATTAAAACTGGTATTCATTATTCTTAAACTTTCTACAAAGCCTGTTAGCATAACCTAACGTAAGCAAAGGATGCCTGCATCTTTTTAGCATTCCATATATTCTGATTCTGCTTTTCCTGCTCCTCTTTCATCCCATCTTGCAGGAAAAATAGTGATCGCTTCCAATTTCAAATCCTCTGAACACTCTGGTGTCCTGCACCAGGGAGAAAACATCACTATCAACGATAACATAGTCAATGAGACTTTTCTTATTCCTTGCCTCTTCTCTCCATGTGAATTTGTGCACATTTTTATGTTGGAACATGGTGCTAGTATTAACCAGTCCATGTCCTGAGCAGAAATCCAACAAGTATTTGCCATTATTATTAGCTTTGCTCTTTTCTCCAAATTTTCCCAAAATATTTTTGTATGCCTGACAATCATTTCCTACTTTGCTATTTAGATCCTCGACAAGGACCAACCTTTCCTTTTTCATTGTGGCAGTAGCTTTCTCTAGAGCCTCAAAAAATTCCTCCACTTCTACCTTAGGAGAAACTTCTGTGGGACCACGGGACCACAGACACAAATAAGACTCATTGTCTCATTGTCCAGTTCCCCATTCTCATATTTTCCCACATCACTCTACTTGAAATTGCCTGCCATTCAAGAAGATTAGCCTCGTATTTAATGTTGAATACTATGGCCACTCCTTTTCCTTGATTGTCATTGCCTGAATATAACATTTTATATTTATTGCTCAGAAATAGGTCACCAGTTTTGGTCTTTTTTGTTTCAGTCACCCCTATTATGTCGATCTGGTACTTATCTAATTTCTCAGCTAGCTCCATTTCTTTGCCATTCAGGCTTCTTATGTTGATAGTACCGATCTTCAATTCTGGTGATATTGAGTTGGGGCATGTTTTAGGATTTGTTCCAGTAACTGACTTTTTGCTGTTCGCCCTGGTTCCCTGGCGAAAACAACAGGGGCCCTGTTTAACTGGGCGACGCTCCAGCCGGCATGAAATTCTATCATGTTGTACCATCATTTAATATTGTGGTTTAACCAATAAGATTATAATTTGGCTGGCTAAATCCCAAATTGCCAGCCCATCGTCGTTCATTCAGTATCCAGGTAGATACCCAACAGGATGCATAACAAGAAAGTAAGGATTGGACATTTGGTCAGAAGCTCTGGTCGGTTCTCCACATTCCTTTAAAGGTTAAGTGGAGGTCTCCTCTCAGTTATACAGCTTGAAATACACACACACACACACACACATTTGAAATGTTTAAGACACAAAGTGTTGTATTACATTAATTTCTGTCATGTGGTCCCAGGAATCTAAAAGTGTTGCTCTTCACGGTTATTGCAATCCTGAATTAGTCGCAGTACATATTTATCACAAAATCTCTGGAAGAGATTTACATATTCAGGCAAAATTTTTCTCTCTTGATACTCAGCAATACATTCACAGAATATATAGAAAATAAGAAAAGAAAAATTGTTACAATGAAAAATAATACTAACAGTCATATTGGAGTATCATGATACCTCAGAAACAAATGTTTATATTTTATCTTAGCAGAACTTCCAAGACTGATCATATTCATAAATCAGATTAGTATAAATCACTGAAAGATATGCAAGTAAGAAAATCAATGTTAGCATAACAATAAAAAAAAAAAAAGTCTAGTTTCAAAAATGATTACTGGTTACAGGGTGTATGAACACCATCACAAGTATGTCAAAGTTAGGTAAACTTGGTATGCACAAATTACAAAGATATGATTGCTGAAAGGTTCGTACAGCTGCCTCTGATCCAAGGTTCAGCTATTATAAATAATATCTGCTAATGCTCTGCTAAATAATCAAGCAGAATTGAGGGTGGGTTATTATTCTGAATTACAGCCAAAACAATTAAGTCCTTGAGGCCTGCATATGATGTCTGTTTAATGTGTTGGTCTTCTGGCCAGTTTCTTTTGCAGGATGAAAAACAATTCCAGAGAGGAGAAAAACTCTGAAACCTCCATATGAGACCAGCTAACTCACCTTCAATTGAGAAATACCTTATAAAGGTTCCTCACTATCCAAGAATTTAAAGCAATATATGAAATACCAAATACTACCCCACACTACATAGTAGTATGAGCAGTAGTAATTGATATTTCACATATTTTTCTTCATCTATTTTCCTTTTTCAATTTTTATCTTTTGCCAGCCTGGTTTGCTGGGTTGTTTAGAACATCTGCTCTTCAACCAAAAGTCTGCTGGTTTGAATTCTGCTGTGGGTATGTAAGTTTGTAATTGTCTTTAGGTGGGAGATTAATTTTATCACCCAGTGTGAGACTACCACCCTACTTATTGGAGGCTAGAAGTGGCTTGAAAAAGTTCAACGTTTGGACTCTAGAGCAAGGTTTCTGGACTGTGTAAAAAATAAATTTTTAAAAATGCAGATATTTTATATAATTAATAAAAAATAGAAAAGAAGTCCTTATCCTGGCACTAACCCAATCATGGCACTAACAAACTATACATTTCACAAACATCTTTCATGTGCGGGAGCCACATAAAAATCTATGGTCTCCCTCTATAAATCCTTGATTTCTGGAGTTCTCTGATGATGATAAAAAACCATCAAGTGAATCTGAATATGCAGTACACACATCTAAATGTTGTGATATAAAATGACAAAGATTAAATTGCATTTAATATTTTATTACTCTGGTAGTTGGCTATTTTTCAGGAAATTAAGGTGTATGTATACTGAATATTAATTATAATAATTAATTGTTGTTGTTGTCAAGTCCGTTGAAGAGCTTCTAGATATGGCCGTGGGCCTGTAGAACTGCTTTGGCAATCAGTTGAACTTTGATGGAGTAGAGCTTTTCTGTAAGGTTATTGTCAATTTTCTGTGGAGTAGTGGCAATTGCTGGACAAGAATAGACATAGGGGCAGGTGTTAGTTTGACTTCTGGAAAGTTCTTGCATATTTCATAGCTTCTAGTACTATCTGGCTGAATTTTCCTGCCTTTAAAATGTTCTATACTTAGACTTGTGATGATTGTGGTTATTTCTCTATTTTCATTAATTTTGCTGATTTCATTCTTCTTCTTGATAGTTTGTTTTACCAATCTTATTTCTGCAATAGATTTAACATTAGTTGATAGTGAGTGTAATATTTGAGGTAAGTATCTTGCTTCTTTGGCTAGTCTGTCTGCTCTTTCATTGCCTTCAATATTTACATGGGCTGGTATCCATTGCAGTGTACAGTTCTTATTTTTCAAATTTAAAGTTGTTTGTTGTTCATGAAGTTCCTGTGTGAGTTTTTTTGTTTTTCCATTTTTTTAATGCCTCAAGTGCAGATTTTGAGTTGCTGTAGAGATGGTTATTCCTTCTGTAATGTTTATTACTGGATTAGAGAGAACTTGAGAGCTGTTTATGGCTTTCATTTTAGACAAATTATGGACTCTATAACTGTGTAATAAATAATAATTTTAATTTCCCAACATTTTGACCTTCATATGAAGGTCATCATCTCTACATTTCACACAGTATGCTAAAGAGAATGATTTCATCAACAGTTGTTCTACTGGCCTGACATCCAGTAAAAAATTAGATTAAATCGAATTAAAATAAATGAAATAAAATAAAATAACTACATCAAAGCTATATTCTATTTAAGACAGCATCAGTGAACAATTTTTTCCCTATAGACAGTTTTATTATAGCAAAAATGATATCCTAATTTAACATGAGAATTGTTATATTAGATTTCAGATCCTGGATTACCTACAGTTCTATTTATAATTAACTATTAGAGAGAAAGGTTATGTAGGTAGAATGTGAAGGTGGTCTGAAAAGTTCTCGGCCTAACAATGAAAAAACGAATTTATAATTTCAAAGTTATTTTCATATATCAACATAATCTCCCTTAAGACTAATACATTTATTCCAACGATGCTCCAGCACCATTATCCAGTCCCTGTAGTGGCTCTCAGTAAGATCTGCAAAATACTCCACTACAGCTGCAATCACCTCTTGATTCAAAGAAAAACGCTGACCAGCGAGGAAGAGTTTTAGTTTTGAGAAGAGAGAGAAGTCAGAGGGAGCCAAATCTGAGGAATAGGGTGGATGTTCCAACAATTCATAGTGCAGATCCCTTAAATTTCCCAATTGTCAAAACACCTTTGTGGGCAGCTGCATTGTTCTGATGAAAGATGATTTTTTCTCTTCTGCAAACCGGGTCTTTTCTCACAAATTTTTTTTTGTCTAGTCTGGCTAAAAATCGGAATAATATTTCCCGGTTATTGTTTTACCCTTTTCAAGATAATTAATAAACAAAATTCCTTTAGCATCCAAAACACTGATGCCATGACCTTTCCTGCTGATGGAACCGACTGTCTTTGGCACTGAACAATTGGCTTCTGTCCACTGTTTTGACTACTGTTTGGATTCCGGTGTGTAATGGTGAATCCAAGTCTCATCCATAGTAATAAATCGACGCACAAAATCAGTTTTATTCTTGTTAAAACGCTCCAAGCACTGTTCAGAGATTTTCATGCAAGTGCGTTTTTGATTGGCACCCATCTTGCATAAAGTTTTTTCATTTGCAATTCTTCATGCAAAATATATCCTACACATTCTTTTGAAATGCCTATAGTCTCAGCAATTTCACACACTTTGACTCGCCAGCCATCCAATACCATATCGTGCACTGGATCAATGATTTCTGGTGTTGTTACACTTTTTGGACGTCCTTCACGTGGATCATCACATTTAAACCAGGCAGCTGATTTCTTAATTGTAGAAAGCGAAGGAGAAGAGTGCCCATAAACTTTTATGAACTTTGAATGAATTTCTTTTGGCACTCAACCTTCTTTTACAAAGAATTTTATAACCACATGATACTCAATTTTATCCATTTTTGAAATGGATAAAATTGAGAAATGGGACACAGACAACACTTTTGCTTCAGCCAGCTGCATAAAACAAACTACTTGATAGAATGACTTACAATTTCACATGGATGCTTATGACAGATGTACCAACTTAGAAAAAAAATCTTGACGATTGTGTTGCCATCTATGGTCGAGGCCAGAACTTTTCAGACCACCCTCGTATGTGCCTTCAACATTCTTGGGATTTTTAGACCATCATTAATGTTAAGATTAGAGTAGTTTATAAGAATTTCACAGGCCTCCTTAAATTTATGTTCATACCACGTTTTGGTGTGATGTAAACAACAGGTGCTTTTCCAGTCAATTCTATGTAAAGCATTCAGGGCATGATCATTCAGGCTAGCTTCACCATAGCTATTAAATTTAATGTGCCATTTATGCTCCTTTTGTTTGATAGGAATGTGCATCCTGTTTCTCCTATATAGGGCAAATTGCAGGTGCAGTGAATACGGTATACTCCAGGGTAGGCCAGCGGAGGAAGTGGATCCTTGGATGAGTTGAGCAAGTTGTTTAATTTTGGAGAAGGTTAAACTTTGCTTTAAGGTTGTATTTCTATAATATTCTGTTTATTTTGTCTAATATCCCTTTAACATATGGAATGGTTACAGTTTTATTGTAGTCTAGTTTATTTTTGTTTTTAAGTGAGGTCTTGTGAAGAACTTTGTTGATAGTATTTTGGTAGCTATTTTTTAGGAAGGTATTGCTGATACTTTTAATTCATCTTTAAGTGCTTGTTCATTGGAGTAAATCTTCAAAGCTCTGTTTCTTAGTGTATTAATGACACCTAGTTTTTGTGTTGGGTGGTGGTAGATGTTTATGTGTACATATTTGCCAGTATATGTAGGTTTCCAGTAAACAAGTGAAGTTTGAAGCTATTTTGCCAGCTGTGATTTTGATGTGTGTTTCCTCACCTCCAGGTAGAGTTAGAAAAACCCCTGTACCTCCTTGGTTGAGTGCTTCATCAAATGATCCATCAGTGCAGGCAATGACATGGTTAGATTATTTAAGTGATGTATAGTGTCAAGTCCTTTTCTTTTATTTTCCTGCTGTGAATTCTTTTCTGAACAGGACTCTAGGAGATTTAAGTTAATCGTGTTTTTTTGGTAGTATAGTGGAAAAGAATGGCTCTTTGCTTATTTCAATGGACAGGTGCTCTAAATTGATCTGTTTTCTAATTTCATGATTATATTGTAAAGTAGATGATCTCTTTAGTCGAGATTTTCCTGTCCAGGCAATGAAAGTCCTGAGTGAGATCTGATCCTGTTGTTGGCTCCTGATTCTGCCAGTGAATTTAACTGTGAAGAGTTTTCTTCTAATATGTGAAGCCCACACTCTTGTTGAGTTTTTAAATTATTTGAATGAGACTGCACCTATAATAATTTTTGCTGCTCTTGATTGTACTCTGTCAAATTTTTCTTCTTAGCTAGTAGAAGCTGGAGCCCAGAACCCCAATTTGATGAGGCATATTCCATAGTGGGTCATATGAATGTCATATATGTAGTTTTGAGTGTCTTCAGTTTTGCATCCCAATTTGTTCCACAAAGCATTTTGATGAAATTAAGCTTTTTAAGAGCTTTATTAGATATATTTGTAATATAGTTGTAAATCTCAGTTTAGTATCTACAGTTAGGCCTAAGTATTTTGGAGACTGTTTTTCCTATTTTGGTATTATATATTTTGATTTGAGGGTTGTAATTGTGTCTATTTTTTCTATCAGTGGAGAAGATCCTCAGTTTTGTTTTTTCCAGATTTATCTATAATTTAAGTGTATGTATACTGAATATAGTGTATATATTGAATATAGTGAATAAAGTGTATGTATACTACTGAATATTAATTATAATAACTAATATTTCCAATATTTTGAGAAAGTCAAACTGCCATCATCAGGGATCACAGAACAATGATATGTGCATGCATATTTTAACACTGGGTAAATGAGGCTGAAGAAAGACAACCAAAGTTGGGCCTAGACTCCTAAATGGTATCCCCTAGTGGACTGAACTGGGTGGTCTTCATTGAGCTGAAGATCTGAGATGAGCATTTCCGAAATTTGGGACAGTTTCATGTGCTCAATTTGTTGAGGTCTGGAAATTTTCTCAGGGTTGAGGTAGATTCCAGAAATAGCTTGTCATATTTGTATTTGCTGAAGTGGAATAGAGTGGTGTTTATCCAGTGTATCCTGTGATGGGTGTCCAAAGAATAGCCAGCAAGTCCAGATGATCATAATGGTGGAACTAAATGTAGTCCATCTGTTCAGAAATGTTAATATTAGCTATCCTGCCTGTTTAGCTGTAGTAGGACAGTATGCAACTGCAAGGGAGCTAGTAAACACCTGGCAGGTCTAGGGAATGTGGCCTGGCTGGTCTTTGGTGGAGTGGATAAGAGATGCAAATTTTTCATGTGGTCTGTAAGTGTTTATAAGGTTGCATTTCTTTAGGATTTTTGTTAATTTTTCAGATGTGGCCTGAATAAATGGAATAGTGATAGATGTTGTATAGTCTCTGTTCTGAAGGGGAAAGGGGGGGGGGGGGGAAGTTAAGGGGTTTAAATATGTTTTGAATTTTGCACGGGTTGTAGGTAAAAATCTGTCATCAATAAACCAAAACCGTATAACTATGGACCCACTCCCCACTGCCAGATATATGTGCTACCAAAAATTCATAAACAAAATGAGCCATTATGCTCCACTGTGGATGGCACTGGCATTGATTCACCCACATACAAATTAGCGAAACATTTAGCCTAAGTGCTCTCTCAATATATTGGCAACACCGTTCACACAAAACTCAGTCCAGTTCAAGTCAGTACAGAAACCTCACACTCCAAGACACTGATATATTGGTCAGTTGTGATGTCTCCTCGCTATTCACTAATGTTCCACTTAAAGACACCTTAGACCTTATCAAGCTATATTTCCTCCTGATATTTCAGCCCTCTTTCATTTCACCATGAGTTCTGGCTATTTTGTTTAGCAAGGAAAATTTTATAAACAGATAGAGAGAATAGCCATGGATTCTCCACCACTGGTCAATGACATTCATGGAGATCTTGGAAGTCTTACTCCTCACATAAACCAATTGTTTGACTATGTCACGTGGATGATGTATTCTCCGTTTGGCCACATGGCCTGGATACACTCAACATTTTCTTAACACATCTAAACAATCAAAATCCCAAGATCCAGTTCACCTTAGAAAAGGAAAATAGCAACAGTCTCCCATTCCTAGACCTTCTGATTACATGCCAGCCTGTTGGATACCTGGTATTCTTTGTTTACAAAAAAAAACATGCATACTGGTAGACATTCACCAAGAGTTACCCCCCCCCCCAACATTATGGGATTATAAAAATATTACATAACAGGGCAAAACTAATCAGTTCTGATAACAGTGCTGATAACTATTGAACTGACCACATTCTCACCACTTTCTTAGCCAATGGCTACAACCCCTGAAAATCCAAAAAATATTAAAACCCCTTGACTGCAACCTATCCCCCTTCAGAACAGAGATCATAAAATTTATCTGGAGCATATCTGAACATTAGTAAAAATCCTAAAGAAATACAGCCTTCCAACCATTTACAGACTACATAAAAAAATTAGCATCCCTTATCTGCTCTACCAAAGATCTGCCAGGTGTTTACTAGGTCCGTTGCAGTTGCAAACTGTCCTACTATAGCCAAACATGCAGGATAGCCAATATCAGGATTTCTGGACATATGGACTACATCTGGTTCCACCATTATGATCACTCTAGACTTGCTGCCCATGCTTCAGACACCCAACACGGGATACACTGGATAAAGGCCACTCTACTCCACTGCAGCAAATACAAATATGACAGGCTAGTTCTGGAATCTACCTCAGCCCTGAGTAACTTTTCAAACCTCAACAAATTGGGTGCATGAAACTGCCCCAAATTTGGGAAACACTCACCTCAGATCTTCAGCCCAGCCTAAGACCACCCATTTTAGTCCACTAGAGGACACTATTTAGGAGTCTAGGACCAACTTCGGTTGCCTTTCTTCAGCCTCAGTTATCCAGTGCTAGTGTATGTGTGCACATATCATTGTTCTCTGATCCCTGATGATGGCAGTTTGACTTTGATGAAATACTGGAATACCCATAAAATAAAATATTTTCAAATTACTGAAAAAGAGAGTCAAAAGGCTTCAGCAATGCAAAATTATTCAAATTAAGTGAATATTGAATCCAACATCATTTCATAGCCGAATATAGAGATTATAAAAGTTTCGGCAGATACAAGCGTTTGCCAACTTTTCATGACAGGGAAACTCATAGTAAAGGTGGAGCAAGCTACGATCGCTGTCCTTAGTATTTTCCCATAATGGTCACGACCCGGTGACCATAATGTTTTAGATTATGGTCACTGGGTAGGGAGGTCACTACCCAGACCGGTTCCGACCTTTTTTGAACCTGTCATCAAAGGTGGGCGTACGCCTGTATCCACCAAAATTTTTATAGTCTCTATATTTGGCATGAAACTTTTGTAGTTTCTATATTTGGCTATGAAATAATGTTGGATTCAATATACTAATATTGAATCCAAAATTATTCAAATCAATATACAATTGATTTGAATAATTTTGCATTGCCGAAGTGAAGCCTTTTGGCTCTCTTTTTCAGTAATTTTTGGTGCCTTTTGTAATGTGACACTTTTTTTTGCAACTCGTATCATAAAGTACAAGTTCTGCATCACTTCATTCTGAGTATTCTTGGTCTAGCTCCCACTGACGAGACCTCAAAAAAGGTTGAAACTTGTCTGGGTAGTGACCTCCCTCCACAATGTATAACATCATACATCTCCTAGGAGATGTGTTTTACATTATGGTAAAATACTAAGGACAGTGATCGGAGCTTGCTCCACCTTTACTATGAGTTGCCCTGTCATGTAAGGTTGCGTACGCTTGCATCCACCGAAACTTTTATAGTCGCTATATTCGGCTATGAAATAATGTTGGATTCAATATCAACTTAATTTGAATAATCTTTTCAAATGTTTTATGTTAATTTTATGTTATAATGAAGAAATGCAACACCAAATAGAAAAGGTGAGCATAAAAAGAGTAATCATAATGGGAGACTTTAATTATCCAAATATTGATTGGGTAGCAGTAGAATCTCATGAGAAGAATGAAAATGAATTTATTGAGCTGTTGTGATACAACTTCCTCAAGCAGCATGTGACAGAAGGAATTCAAGATCAAAGAGTGTTATATTTGATTATAGTGTCAGAAGGTGTTTAAGTTAAAGACATAATTCTACCTCCAGTTGGTGACAATGATCTTGAAGTACTCGCTTGGGAAGTGACTAAGTTTATAAATGTTCCATTCAGAAAAGGTTACATGCTGAACTACAATGCAGGAAATTATGATCAACTGAGGAGTATACCGAGTTCAGTGGAATGGGATCAGTTGCTGGATGGAAAGAATATCGACAGTGCATGGGAAGCACTTAAACAATATTTAAATGATGCAATATCAGAATGTGTCCCAAGAGTTCAAAGAATAAATAGAGGAGGAGTCAAATGGATGTGTAATCTTATTAAGCAAGAGTTTCGTAAGAAAAGGACGATGTGGAAGGAATACAGTTTGCATAAGGATGACGTCTGTTATTAATGTTATAAGCAGCAGGCTAGAATAGTCACAACTGTTGTATGGAAAGCAAAGTCTGATTATGAAAAGAAACTGGCTCTGCGTGCTAAAGACAACCCACAAGAATTCTATCGATATGCTGCAAATAAAAGAAAGAATGAATATGAAAGAATAACTCTTCTAAATCCAGATGGCGTGAGGGGTTACAGATGCAGAAGAGGTTGTTCAGCTAATGAGTGCCCATTTCATTAAAAGCTATCAACCTAGTGAATGCAACATTGAGCTCACTGTTACCTCTTCACTAGATGAAGAAATGCAGATGTGTGAGGCCAAGGTATTAGAGCTGTTGCACAAACTGAATAAGAATTCAGCAATAGGGACTGATGGAATATCAGCACATGTGTTCAGCTGAACTGGCCATTCCTTTGACCAGGATGTTTAATATGAGTCTCAGAACAGGGAAGATTCTGCAGGAATGGAAGGAATGTATGGTAATTCCATTGCACAAGGGTGGTGCAAAGAACCGATGTATGCAACTATCGACCAATTAGTATCTCAGGAGTGGTGGTGAAGATTTTGGAAAAACTGGTTAGGGCCAGCAATCAGAAATGGGTTGACAGTGAATCTCTACTTTGCAATGAGCAACATGGGTTTACTAAGGGAAGGTCATGTTTTAGCAACTTGCTCACATTCTATAACAATGTTACCATTGAACTAGACAAGGGAAATGGATACACCATGATACTTTTCGATTTTGCTAAGGCTTTTGACAGAATACTGCATGGCAGAATGCTGCATAAATTGGAGAAATTGGGTTTGGGTTATACAATTTAACATGGATAAGAGGATGGCTAACTGACACGTATCAAAAAGTGGTATACGGGGGATCTGAGTCTGCAAGGTTTAAGGTAAATGTGGTGTACCACAAGGATCAGTGTTTGGTCCACTGTTATTCAATCTGTACATTAACGATATTCGGAAGGATTTGACAAGCGACATACAAGTAAAATCGAAGTAAAAGAGAGAGTTTTCTTCTGTAATTTGCTGAGTCCATAACTACTGTTGCTTTCCCCTTGTCAGCTTTGGTGATAATGAGGTGATTGTTTTTTCTCAAGGACTGTAAAGATTTAATTTCAGAAAGAGATATATTGAAAGGAGGAAGTTTGGCCTTAATTAGAGAAGAAGCGACTTCTTGGCAAAGAGCATTAGCTTTATCACTAGTTAGATGACTGAGATTCCGTTCAATGCTAACTAGGAAATCTAGATATGGTATCTTATTAGGAACAATAGAAAAATCATGTCCTTTTGACAGGATGAGGGTTTCGCTATCAGTTAGAGGACGTCCAGATATATTGACAATCCAATTCCTTACATCTCCGGGATTTCAGAACCTATCGCAAGAATTCTGAAGAAATATGAGTTAACAGCTACGTATTCACCTATTAACAAATTATCTTCCCATTTTCCTTCTCCTAAAGACAAACGCTCAACTATATCTCTTCCTGGAGTTTATCAAATTCTCTGCAACTGCGATCTCTCCTATTTTGGACAAACTGGACGTTCTCTTGAAAAAAAAATCCAAGAACATCAATACTCCATTCATCAAAACAAACCTGAAAAATCTGGATTGGCTCAGCACGGGATTGAAACTAACCACAATATCCTTCGGTCAAAAACTCGCCTCTTATAGATCCCATTATAAATTTGAACGTTTATTCAAAGAAAGTGCAGAGGCCTTACTCCATGGTCCTAACCTGAATCGGAATGACTGTGTATCTATATCAAAAATCTGGGAAAGTCTAATCAGGATAACTCATTAATTTATATTAATTTTATGTTATTTAATATTATTAATTAATATCTTTATTTCAATCATGTCTCTGATTAAAAATATTCCCTTTAATACTTAGTGATATAACATCACGCAGCGTGTTCTATTTTTAAATGATCTATTGTTAGTATTCCACCTTGTATTTTTTTTTAAAACTGTTCTTGTAGTGCCACTGAAGATGATTTCCAGACCAAAATATTTGGTTAATTAAATATCTTTCTTGTGTTTACGTGCATATATTATTCAGTCTTTATGTCACAAGTATCCTTAAAACATCAAATTTCAATCCTTCATGGGGAAAATGCCACCAAAGACACAATTGAAAGACTTAAAACTCATTTTGCAAGATCTCCTAGATTTTATGGTCTTCCTAAAATATATAAGATTGACTTTCCTCTTCGTCCAATAGTAGATTGTATTGATTCTCCTACTTGCTGTATAGCCAAATATCTAGCTAAATTATTGAAATCTCACATAGGCAACTCTAGTTCCTTTCTAAAAAACTCCTCAGATTTCTTAGAAAAATTAAAAAATGTCTCATTGCAACCTACAGATCTTATGGTGAGCTTTGATATAGAATCTTTATATACAAATGTACCTCTCAAGGAGACTTTAAAATTACTTGCTGACATCTTTCCAGAAGACATTATAAAACTATTCGATTTCGTAATACACTCTGGATATTTCTTATGTCAAAACAAATTTTACAGCCAAGTAGAAGGAACGGTCATGGGACATCCTCTCTCTCTTGCTTTAGCCAACTTTTATTTAGAACATCTAGAAAAAGTTCTCTTCTCATCTATTTCCCCTCAACCATCGTTTTGGGTAAGATATATAGATGACATCTTTACTGTATGGCCGCACAACACAGCCTCCTTACCTTCTTTTTTAAACAGTATCAATTCCTTACATCATCGTATAAAGTTTACTATGGAAATGGAAGAAAACAACCAGTTATCTTTTTTAGACGTTCTCATCATCCAGTCACCTTCAAATACTCTTACAACTACAGTTTACAGGAAACCAACGTTCACAGATCATTATATTCTTAAAGAATCAGCCCATCATCCTTGTCAAAAAACAGGAATCATAAAATGTCTTATCAGAAGAGCCAAAACTAATTGTTCTACTTGTAATTTTCTACAGAAAGAACTTTCTACTATCTAACAACACAAAACTCAATGACTTTTCCGAAAAGAGTACTCAACATCTTCTTGATTCTTATAATCCACCACAAAACAATGAGGATTCAATACGTCGAATTCCAATTCCTTACATCTCTGGGATTTCAGACCCTATTACAAGAATTCTGAAGAAATATGAGTTAACAGCTACGTATTCACCTATTAATTATCTTCCCA
Source organism: Typopeltis vanoorti (assembly GCF_054136105.1). Taxonomy (NCBI): domain Eukaryota; kingdom Metazoa; phylum Arthropoda; class Arachnida; order Uropygi; family Thelyphonidae; genus Typopeltis; species Typopeltis vanoorti. Next base: position 52,510,017 of record NC_143565.1, read on the forward strand.
TTTTCCTTCTCCTAAAGACAAACGCTCAACTATATCTCTTCCTGGAGTTTATCAAATTCCCTGCAACTGCGATCTCTCCTATTTTGGACAAACTGGACGTTCTCTTGAAAAAAAAATCCAAGAACATCAATCCTCCATTCATCACAACAAACCAGAAAAATCTGGATTGGCTCAGCATGGGATTGAAACTAACCACAACATCCTTTGGTCAAAAACTCCTCTTACATAGATCCTGTTATAAATTTGAATGTTTATTCAAAGAAAGTGCAGAGGCCTTACTCCATCATCCTAACCTGAATCGGAATGACTATATTTATATCAAAAATCTGGGAAAGTCTAATCAGGATAACTCATTAATTCATATTAATTTTATGTTATTTAATATTATTAATTAATATCTTTATTTCAATCATGTCTCTGCTTAAAAATATTCCCTTTAATACTTAGTATATAACATCACGCAGCTTGTTCTATTTTTAAATGATCTATTGTTAGTATTCCACCTTGTATTTTTTTAAAACTGTTCTTGTAGTGCCACTAAAGATGGTCTGCTATTTCCAGACCGAAATATTTGGTTAATTAAATATCTTTCTTGTGTTTATGTGCATATATTATTCAGTCTTTATGTCACAAGTATTCTTAAAACATCAAAAGATAATTGCAATGCTGAAACGAATGTTCACATGTAAAGATAAGGCCTTGATAAGACCTCACTTGGACTATTGTGCACAGGTCTGGTTCTCCTAGTTTCAGTTGTGATTCTGATATATTGGAGAGATATCAGGATTGTGGAATACTGATTATGAAGAAAGATTGAGAATTTTTAGACTGCACACACTAGCAAACAGGAGAAAGAGGGGTGATATGACTGAGACTTACAAACTTCTGAAATGTCATACAGGATTTCAATTGATGGAATTTTTCAATTTATGGGGGGTGGGGAAAGGACGAGAGAGAGCATCCTTGGAAGCTGAGAATGAAGGCTGCCAAGAAGGGTGTGAAGGCTAGATTTTTCTCTCAGAGGGTGGTGCATGATTGGAATGGATTGCAATTGGATGTTGTGAGTGCAAGCAATGTGAATGAATTCAAGAATAAGTATGATAGCTGGTAAGTGTGTGGTATGTGGCCTCCCTCAATGAGTCTCTGACTCCCTGGAGGGCTCTCTTAATAAGAATAACTTTAAATTCTGTGATTTGTAACTGTTACTAAAATACTCATTTGAATCATTCTTTGTCTTTTTATACCGCACATTAATGCATCTTTTAATTCTATGATTTATAACTATTATTAAAATACATACTTGAATCAATAAAAGGCACGTTTTCTTGGAGAAGTTTAGTGGCTAGCTCCAACCTTGATCCCATATCTACCTGAACAGCTTGTAATTCTAGTTGACTATATTAGAAAAATAAACTATTAGGAAGTTCTGGAATGGATTATATTTGTTACATTACCTAAATAACACAATATTTAAAAACCAAAATATTAAATAACTCAAAAAACTTAATTTTATGCAATACAAATAGCAAAATATATTTTCATGTATCAAACTTATGGAGTGCTTTAAGAAAAATTTAAAATGCTTGCACAGCTACATCAAATAATGTTAAAATCTTCAATATCTTGAAGGTTAATGGCTGGAAATGAAATACACAAGACGTCATTCCTTTATACCTGAATGACATCTCATCTCCAAAAAAATCATATAATACTGTTCTTTTTCTTTTATTCTGAAATGAGATTAGTCTTCTTCTCTCCTCAGGTGTTATTTAAATATGCAAAGGTGATCTAGGTGCAAATTAATCAGGATCTGATCATAAGGCTTATATACTGGCTTTTCATAAAGGTACAGGCATATCCCCAGACAGACAACAGGTGTCAGGTTCTAGAATTTTGTTGCCTAGTGAATCACTGCCTTCCCCCCCCCCCCCCCTCACATGTAGATGTATATATATAGATGCATATAATGGTTTAATAATGTTTTAAACAGTCAATGTAATGTTTGATATGTGTATAAATGTAAATAAAGTATTTACATCAACACAAACAAAAAAAAAAAAAAAAGTTATTCTGAACAGCTTGGCTTAAAGGAACAATCCAAGCAGTTTGGTCATCAATCTACACCATTTTAAGTTTTTCATTTTGGCAATAAAATTGTCACATTTAACTATGATATTGACTAGTATGGCACTTTTCACTTCACTAAAAACTTCATCTCGTTTATTTTAACAACTGTAGTATGAAGTAAGTTTAGCCTGCAGCCTATCTTAGTGTTTGATAACCACTGTCACTACATTTAACTTTAATCTCAGTATGTAGTGTAACAGTTTTAAACATTGTTTTCTTTTCACTAGAAGCAACAGAACCATCACTATGAATTTTATTGGCCATATTAACAAAAATAAAACAAAATATTATAAATATTCATGGTGAAACACCAAACACAGATATAGGGAGCAATAATATCATAAACAGTTCATGAAAATGACAACAATCAGTTGATTCACGGGAGCATCATGTCACTAAAACTGTCATTATCATCATCGATCTCCTGATATGCATCCCCCCCCAAGGGATGTTCAAGTTACTATGACAGCACTACATGATTAAGTTTACATTATTATTAATCTCCTATCAACAATTTTCCTCCAAATCAGTCTATTACTTGTCAGAACTCCAATATTTCATATCTAACGTTGTGTTTCTAAGGAACTTCTAACTGAATCAATATACCTAGACATTGATCTTCCTCTGGGTCTCTTTCTTGCCATCTTGGCATTAAAGACCTGTTTTGTAAATTCTTCCTCACCCATTTTATTTGAGTGGCCATGCAACCTTAGATTAGCTCTGCTGACACATTCTTGAATGCTAATAATGTCAAGTTCCTTTCTAATATCGTCAGTTTTAATATGATTCTGCCCTTGATACCATCAGTTCACTCTCTAATTCATCTCAGAACCCTCATATCTGTGGTCTCTAGTCTTTGATCAAGTGCCTTTATTTCAAACCCAACTCTTAGATCCATAACTTAAAACTGGTTTGAACACTTTCTCGTATACTGCTAGGTTGGTATTTTGGATAATTTCTCTCTTATTCCATATAAATTTATTCAGATGGCTACACACCATATCAGCTTTGCTTACTCTGTTGTCTGTTTCTAGATATATAACCTGCCATCTTCACTAAAAACCGTGCCTAAATAGCTTAAATCTTTTACTTATTCTATAGTATTTCCATTCAGAATACAGCTGAAGCTTTCTATGCTCCTGCTTATATTTTCATAGTTTTGATTTTTTTTATTGCTGATTTTCATATGAAATTTGTTACAGCTGTTATTCAATTTAGTTAGAAAATCCTGGAGACTTGCACTAGATGTGTTTAGGAGTATAACATCATCTGCATAAAGAAAAGAGCTAATTATGACATGTTCAATTTTTGATATTTCTATCAAAATGCATTATGGGATTTTGATAGAAATATTACAATACAGAATACAAGGCACATATTCTGTGTGGTGACAGACCAAATCATCTGTCACCACACTTGGCCACTCACTATGCTCTTCATCATGATCACTGTTGTGCCCTTCTTGAAACAATTAACAGCATTGCCTTACCTTACTGTCACTCATTACATTAGACTCATAAACATTACACAATCATTTTTAAATTTCTGCAGCACTGTTGTTTTCTGCCAACAACAATTTACTGTTGAATAAGATATTGGTGAGGGGTTGTGTATGCATGGTAGCATAGAATGACCCATTAGCTAGCTTTCGACCATTTTACTTTCATCATGTTATCATTTGTTGTCTTCTACAAAGAATTTATGAATGCCGTGATAAAAAAATCTCACCAGTTGTGAGGTTCACATTGTGGTTGGTACAATTGTTGTTGGCAGAAAACAACAGTGCTGCAGAAATTTAAAAACGATTGTGTAAAGTTTATGAGCCTAATGTAATGAGTGACAGCAAGGTAAGGCAATGGTGTTGATTGTTTCAAGAAGGGCACAACAGTGTTCATGATGAAGAGCGTAGTGGCTGGCCAAGTCTAGTGACAGACGATTTGGTGTAAAGAGTGAACACAAAAATTAATGAGAATCACCATTTCACAATTATGGAACTTGTTAATTGTTTCAAGAAGGGCACAACAGTGTTCATGATGAAGAGCGTAGTGGCTGGCCAAGTCTAGTGACAGACAATTTGGTGTAAAGAGTGAACACAAAAATTAATGAGAATCATCATTTCACAATTATGGAACTTTCTTTTGAATTCCTGGAAGTGTCATGCTCAGTCACATGAAATTGTGACAAAAAAGCTAGGGTGTAGGATTGTGTGCCAGATGGGTCCCAGAAATGCTGATTGCTGCCCATAAACAGCAATGAGTAGAATCAGGACAAAAAATTTTGGAGCATTACAAAATGAAGGAAATGAACTTTTTTCTTTATCGGGACTGGCAGCAAAATGTGGATTTTGTACACAAATATCGAGTCAAAACAACGATCAATGCAACAAGCAACAATCGTCATCTCTGAAAGCAAAAAAAAAAAATTCAAGCATAACCCTGACCTTGCCCCAGTGACTACCTCTTATTCCTGCATATGAAGAAGTAGCTCCCATCTCAGTGGTTTGAAGATGAGGAACTGAAGAACAGCATGACTCTGTGGTTGAACTCAGTGGCAGCAGACTTTTTTTTGATGAGGGTATGAAGAAGCTGGTGCCATGATACCAAAAATGCCTGGAAGTCAATGCTGACTATGTGGAAAAATAAAGTATGTATGTAGATATTTTAGTGTATAATAAATCTTTTTTTCTTCTGGATGCACCTCGTATATATTAACCAAAATAATTTAATTATACTTCTGATATTGAGTGCCGACCTGGTTGGCTGAGTGATTAGCATATCTGCTCTCCAGCCAAAAGGCTGCAGATTCGAATCCCGCCATGAGCATGGATGTTTGCGATTGCCTGTGAAAATACTAGTGGTGGTGGGTGGTAGATGACGTTTGTGTAGTTGAGGTTAGTTGGTGGATTGAATGGTAGAGACAGTGTTGTAGAGTTGGTGCCCTTCCTCAATGAGTCTTGAACTCTCTGGAGGTGTCATGTAATAATAACAATAATAAGTGTATGAAGTTCCTTGTACCTGCAGCATGGCCTACTTCGGACAGACTGATAGCTCAGTTAACATCTGCCTTGAAGAAACACAAAAATTACATCCATGATCATCTGTATGGCAAGTTGGGATTGACAGACCATGCTCTAGATACTCTTTCACATGGGATCAGATGGAGGAAAACATCTTTATTCCACAGAAGTCATTAAATGTCTCAGAGGCTATTTTTGCATTAATTTACCAAAGAGCTGGGAGATTATCATTTTAAGACCTGATAGCCTGACTTCTCTAAATTAACTTTGTGTTAATCTGACCCACAGGGAGTGCCATGTAAGCACATCAGTTCTGTTATGTTACAATTTAAACTGTTTTCCTCAATTATGTACTTCAGTTCTGTGTGCCTATCACTGTTACAATTGTGCTCTGATGATGTTAGAAAATCAAAGAAATATTAGTGCGTTTAATAAATATATTTTTTCCCTCTCTTTGTGTTGTTCATAACGCAAAACATTAAAACGTATAACTGAAATAATCCTCACTGGAATGAAAGCTTTCATTACCTCTGTTCCCAATTCTTTTTCGCTTGCTTCCTGATAACACTATGATAATCTCACCCAAGGAAAAGGAGAACCTCTTGGCATCAGTTTTATATTCCAACTCTTGATTGGATGATCAAGGATTACCTCCCATATTACTACAAACTGCCCACTGCATGACTCTTCTGAACTTTTGCTAGAAGGACATCAAGAAAACCCCGATTAATCTTGATACCAATAAGGCTCTTGGTCCAGATGGCATTTCTCCAGCTGTGCTCAAAACGTATGTCCCAGAATTAAGACCCATCCTGTATTGTGTATATAAGCTATCATATTCCAGTGGTATCTACCCAACAGCATGGAAGCAAGCCTTCATCCAGCCTGTATACTCAAAAAGGAAGACAAAAGTCAGCCATACTGATCCATTGCTCTTACCCCAGTACTTTCAAAAGTGATTTTGACAACTAGTTTCTTCACTACCTGCAGACTCAGTGATTTATCGATTGCCAATATGGATTTTCCCCAGCCCCATTCCCTTTCTATAGCTTAGCTAATCTCACATCTGAAAAAAGGCCATGGAAAGATTTGGAGAAATCTATGTTGTCACTCTCAATATTTCAAAGGCATTTGACTGCATTGAGGCCTTCTTAGCAAGCTATCACTTATGGAAACCCTTCTGCACTCTGTGATTGAATTGCCAGCTTCCTCACTGGTCATTCATTGCATGTCATGGTGGATGGCTTCCTCTTAGACTTCTCTATCAATACTGAATTACCTCAGGATTCTGTATTCTCACCTACGCTCTTCCACCTTTATATCAATAATCTTCTCTCTCTCTGACTTCAAATCCTATTAACGGTTTTGCCAATGACAGTATTCTTCGTTCCTCTTCCTCATTCAAGAAATCCTATAGTACTCAAATGATAGAGCCCCAAGATCACCCATAACCAGAGACACAAACACTGATTCCTCAACATCCTCAAATGAAGTGAAGACAACTTAGTTCATTTTAATGCCATAAAAACTCAGGCTTGCCTTATTATCCGCAAGAAATATCCTACTCTACTCCCTTACTTTTGATAATGTTCCAATTCCCTTTCAAAATGAGCTTTCTCTTATTGGACTGGCCATCATGCCCAATTTATCCTGGCACAAACATGTTACAAAGCCTCCTCAGCCTCTAAAAAACCTTTGTGTTCTTTCTTGTTCAAAAGATTACTCTCATCCTCTCAAGTACTAACACTTTATAAGTCTCAGATCTAACCAACCATGGAATATTGTTTCCACATTTGAGATGGTGCATCCAAAACCTCTCTAAGAATTTTTGATGATATACAGAAGAGAGCAATCAGCTTAATAGGCAACCCTTCCTTCACAGACACTGTTTAGTCACTTCCAACTCTTTAAGAAACATATCAATAAGCTACTTCTTTCTCCTTAATCACTTCCCCACACATGACACTATAGTATAGTCCTGTAACCATTCATGTGTGGGATCATCATAAAAAAACTGCTGACTTACAACTTATATACAACATACTTATACAACAAAATATAGACTATTGATTTGTATAATGTTCCATTTACCTCCTAAGACTTGTACTACTTTGAAAAGTTTTTCTCTTGGCACCATGTTATATATACTTTCCAGATATACAAAACTTAGGTATATCCCATGATTTATCAACTATCTGTCGTGAAGTGAAAATCTGATCATGAAAACCTCTACTTGGTCTGAACCGAGTTTATTCTTCTCTAAGTTTCTCAAAGAGAAACTTAGAGAAGAACTTTGTCGGCCTGGTTAGCCGAGTGGTTAGCATATCCACTCTCCAGTCAAAAGGCTGCAGGTTCGAATCCCGCCAAAGGCATGGATGTTTGTGATTGTCTGTGAAAAATACCAGAGGGGTGGTGGTTAGTGGTAGATGGCATTGGTGTAGTTGCATTTTGCAGTTGGTGGACTGAGTGGTGGAGAGGGAGAGCTATAGGGTAGGTGCCCTCCCTCGATGAGTCCGTGGACTCCCTAGAGGTGTCACGTAATAATATTAATAATAAACTTTGCTTAGATTTATCTCAGGTATGCTTGCACAAACCTTATCTGGAAGTTGGCAGGGAAAATTCCTCTGGAATTTTCATATTGTTTTATTTTCCTTTTTATAGATGAGTACTATAAGAGTTCTGCTCCAATCATGTGGGATCCAACCCTCTGACCATGCCTTCTGAATTATGCAACGTAGCCACTGTAAAATTTTTATACCTCCATATTTGAGCATGTCTGGTTGAATATCATCTACTCCAGCTACCTTCCAGATTTCAGGTTTCTGATGGCCTTTTCCACCTTGAGTATTAATATGTACTAATTCCATTCCTCTTGAATATTTTCTACTACTGTTCTGTTGCTCCTTCTTTCATTTAGAAATCTTGAAAAGTTCCTCTCACTCTACTTTTTCCTCCATTTCAAAGTTCCTTCAATAGTCTCTCTCCAGAATATTTGGCCACCTTAAAGATGCTTTTCTTCCAAAAACTTATCAAATTCATTTCATGAGTTTTGGCTTAGCTGTTTTTTAGTTATTTCTGTTACATTATTCTCTATACTCTCTCAGGATATTCACTGATTTACTCATGAGGAACTTTCAATATGCTTTCTTCTTTTCCACAACTTCTTGTATTCACCATGGAGATCTGATGTTTTTCTTCACTTTGTCGCTGACTCGCCAAAGTTTGGTCCTTGTTTTCCAACTCTCTCATTTTTTCTTGAATATTTGTATAGCTAAGTGTACAGTTCACCTCTAAAAGTGCTCAACTTAATTCTTTTTAAAATTTCTTATATATTTTTCTTTTCATTGTGATATTTATTTCTTATCATGCTTAATACTAAGTGATGATAGCTTCCAATCTCAAATCCCCAGTACACCCTTGTATCCTGAATCAGCATGAAGATATCAACAATGATATAACTTCTTTTTTGTGTGTGTTTACTTTCCATGTGAACATGCACAAATCATTATGTTGAAATATGGTTTAGTTATATCTAGCCCATGTCCTGAACAGAAATCTAGCAGGCCCTTGCCAATATTATTAGCTTTACCTTTTTTTTCAAATTTTTCCAGACCATTTTTATATGCCCAGGATTCATTTCCTACTCTGCCATTTAGATCTCTAACAAGGACCTGGTTTTCTATTTTCTTTATGTCAGATGCTTAATAATTCAAAAAATTTCTTCATTTCTTTCACAGTAGAACCTTCTGTGGGGCCACAGGCTCAAACAAATGTCATTGTCAATTCCCCATTTTGATATTTGCCTACATAACTATTTGAAACTGCCTCCCAAGAATGTGTTTGGTGTTGAATGTTATTGCTACTCCTTCCTTTTTCTGATCACTACTGTCTGACTGTCTGAATACAACATCCTATATTTATTATTTAGTAAGATCTCATCTGTTTCACTCTTATTAGCATGAGTAATACATTATCTCCATGTGGTACTTCTCCATTTTGATTTCCTTTCTGCTGATTCTCTTTATGTTGATCCTATCTTCAATTCTCTTGACACTGCATTTGTGCTAGTAGCTAACTTTACACTATTTACCCCTGATGAAAACAGAGGCTTTGTTTAACCAGGGTGATGCCCAGCAGTCAGCATAAACTATCATGTTATACAATTATGTTTATTTATTATTTAAGCCAGTGCAAAATATAATTTTGTTGGATAAGTCCAAAATATTCCAGCCCATTCTCATTCAGTACCCAGTGGATAACTACTAGCAGGGAGGGGAGAAACACATGAAGGTGAGGATTGGGCATTAGGTCAGAAGCCCAACTATGTTCTTCACATTCCTTAAAAGGCTATCTGGAGATTTCCCAGTTATCTAGCTTTTCCCTGATCCTGACTGTATTAACCATATGTAAACAGGAAGTTATTAAGCTGAGGTCTTTATTGAAGGTAAATGGTATCATTAAATAAACACTTGAAAATACATCATAAGAGACTGGACTAGTGATAATAAAGATTGAATTACTATGAAGCAAGTAATGAACAACTAGATATTGTGGTCAGTCTCCACTCGATGCAGCACAAGACCAGATTTCTCAGGTTTACTATTGTTGATATAAAATTGAGTTCTTGTAGTCCTTTTTCAACCGAGCATTCTATTTGTCCAAAGTATGAGTGAAAGTAATCACAATGAACCTAGTAAACGGTAGGGAGGGAGGGAGGGAGGGAGAGGGAGACTGTATCACGGATGGTAACCAGTAAGAGATTTTGATGACAGGCAAGAATATAGGGACTAAACTGTATCTTTTTGGAATCTTTGCAGTTGCCTCCGTCTGGGGCTCGCCATGGAGGTTTTCAGGGTTCCTAGGAATAGGCTTGTAAGTGTCCAGGATGCATTTCAACTTCCTTAATGTGAAACTATTCTGTAGTATGATGCATTAGAAGATGCTCAGTTCTTGTTGGAGATCCTTGAAACTGGAGCAGGTAACATGCTGTACTGAGCAAAGATTTAAAGATGCCTATTTTTTAGATGAATGGTGGGATGAATCTTGTTGTATATAGCAGCCTGTGAAGGATGCCCAGAAAGACTAATTTCTGTCCTTTTATTTTTCCAAGGTAAAATTGATGTGTGGTTGTCGACTGTTGAGTTCAGTAAGAAAGTCAGTAGAGATGCTTCTGAGTCGGACCAGATGGTGAATGCATCCACATAACAAACCCAGGAGGGCTGAAGTTGTATTGAGGAGAATAGGGAGTCTTTCAAGATGTTTTGAGTAAACACTGACAAGTATAGGCGACAAAGAACTTCCCATAGTGGTTCCTTTAATCTGTTTGTAGTTGGTTTCTGCAGTTGAAGTAGCCTGAGTGCATGATAAAATCGAACAGTTCAACTATGTCTGGAGGTAACTCCACCGATAACAATTGCAAAGTGTCAGTCAGACATACACTGGTAAATAAGGAAAGCCCAATGATTGCCCATTAGTTTCTAGCTGAAATATTTGCAATAGTAATTGTTATTCCTCATTTTTGTAACTGAAGTCCACATTTCTGATACTCGTTACTATATCAAAAGTGCTATTAAAAACCCATTTAATCTCCCATTCTGTTTAAGTAACTATACCACCTGAGAATAACTGCTCAAACAGAATACTAACAACATCAAGTTCCTTCCTAATATCTTCATTTGTAATATGGTACTACCATTGATACCATCAATTCACTCCCCTAATATTTCTCAAAATGCTCATATCTGTGGTCTTCAGTCTTTGTTCACGTGCTTATTCAGCTCTCCAATCCATAAGCTAAAACTGGTTTGAACAATATTTTGTATACAGCAGTTTAGTGTTTTGACTAAATTCTCTCTAATTCCATATGTATTTATTCAGCTGACTTCCTACCATACCAGCTTTTCTAATTCTGTTGTCTACTTCCACATTCAATTTGCCCTAAAAATCCTGCCTAAATAGCTGAAATGTTTTACTTGCTCTATAGGTTCTCCATTCAGGAATGCAATGCTCTCAATGTTTCTGCCTATTTTCAGTCTGTCTTTTTACTGCTGATTTTCATACAAAATTTATTGCAGCAGTATTCAATTTAGACATCAGATTTGATATCCAATTGTTATATTAGGATTAGCCACCTCATAATGTGATCCATACAGATAATGAATAACAGAGGAGGGAATGCACACCCTTATCTCACACCTGATTTAACATCAAATCCTCTTCCTGTGCTTTTAATCTAGTTAACAAACTTATGTGTTGGATGTTACTTTAACATCCAACACATAGTATTACACCATCAAAAAAATAATTAATAAAAGGATATTTATTAACTGGCTTATATTTCCTTGGATTTCAAACCAGCATCTTCAAAGCAAAACTACATGTTGCAGTTTACACAACATTGAGTAAGTTAAACAATTCAAATTATAATGGACAAAAGACCTAAAGTCCTAATTTGGCACATTTAATTTTGAATAAAATAAGTATTACAGTTAAGTAGGAATTGATCAACTCCTACTTCAATGCTACTACAACTCATGTTAGAAGTTTAATGAAGTGAAACGGCACTGAAAAAGGATTAAAAATATTTGATTCTTCCAACATTTTGTCTCAGTTACAGAGGCATCACCAGAGAGTACAATATGAGACTTGTAACACACAGACACAAAGGCAACACAAAATTAAGTGACACAAGTGGGGTGTCCTCTATGTAACACCTTTTGGCAATCTAGAATGTAAACTGGAATCTTCAAGAATGAGTGTTTCCCACATTTTGGAAAGTATTATGCAACCATATTTATTCAAATTAGGGTGATTTTTAAGAGAAGCTGCAGATTCTAAAAATAGTCCTTCTCTTCTGAATTTACTCTGGAGCATGGTGGTCTTTTCCCAATTGATTCTGTGAGCTGTATCCAAAGCATGGTCTTGCAATGCCTGATTGACCATAGTCAATCGGGCTTGCAGTCATAGTCAGTCACTCTCTACTACAACTCTTATTTTGTATAGTACTAATATATAATAGGTTTACTACTTTTCTGTGTGGAATTCATAGCAAAAAAAATCTGGCGATATAATTATTCCAACATGAATACTAGTGGATTTTTTTTTTTTTAAGATTTCAGTGTAAAGCAAACTAAACTGTAAAATAAACTCGATAAAGATGAAGTTTGTTTCTCAAGTGACTGATGTCAGATAGCTCTGCATGTGACTTAAATTAAATATAGTGCAAATGTTTTCAATTCAACTCTTTCAGATATATTAGATTTTTGACTCTGCCAAAAATCAAATACATATCAGCATACCTATGGCATGTTGCATGTAACATGCACCAAATATTGTATATTTTGTACATATTATACCACACATTGACCAATTTTCTGTACATAATTTGAACTATTAACTCATTTGTTACTTGAGTAGTAGATAAATTGAATATCTTTAATGATGTAACATTATTTAAGTAAATTGTAAGGATATTTAAATACTGAGTTGCTGGATTCACTTCTTAGTTGAAGCAAATCCAAGTTACTCAGATCTTCTGCAGCAACATATTTAGTCTGAAATTTAATTTCATAAAAGATATATACAAAATGTAATGATTAACCATGCAATTTAGTAAGGTATATTCTAAGTTTTAGGAATTAATGTTCAGGTTGTTCATGTCCCAAAATCTAGTTAAGTAGCAGAAAATGTTGTTACCGCTAACTAAACTTTATACCATCCGACTAACCCTTGAATCCCAAGGATAAAAACTTTTTTCATGACTCAAAAATATTGTTTTATGTCACCTAATATCTAATAGAAATTTCTGCATGCTTACCACATTTCCTTTTGTGCCTTTTCATCCTTTACTTCTTTTTCATAATTTCTTAAAGTCAGCTGCACAAAAAAAAAAATTAAGAGCCCTTGTAAGATTTCCACTTCAAATAGTTCCCAGTTCATAACAGCAAATAACAATAATACAAATATAAACACTATTTTTCCCCCAGAAACTATTTCCAAGATGAAAATCATGATCATTGATTGTGGACCTTTATAATTAAAATATTTGAATATAACTTGCACTTCCCCCCCCCAAAAAAAAAATTAAAGCTAAAAAAATCATGGTATGAGATATATGCGAGAATTATTGGAAACTAAAGTTTTCAGGAAAGAACTGAAAATGTGTATGACTTAGCAAGAATCTCCTATTCGCTATCGCTACTTCCAGTCTCGAGAGCAGTTTCCTTGCATGCATTGTCAAAGTCATCTACCCAAATAGCAATAGCGCCATCTTCTTTCCCATTATTTCAAGCAAAAATTACCAGCAATTTACAAGACTTGATATACATAATGAACAATCCTTCATGAATGACTAATGAGAAGTGAAAGCAGAGTGTGAAACAGACAGCAATGGTACGCCAGTAGAGATAGAGCAGCTACGAAAACATGCATATGATTGGTGCGGTATTAACAAAAGATCACCGACCCAAAGGCAAGCTGACAATTGTTGAGTTGAAATGCTAATTCTCTTCAACCGAATTCCATAATTTCTGAAACTGCCATAACAACATTCACTAATATATTTTTTAGTTTTAACATGTTCATGACAGGGTGGTGTTTTGCTCGTTTATACAGAACTTCTCATTACAGTTTGTGTACCGCATCCATGTCGCGTGGGCGGCTCAACTGTAAAACTCTATGTAGCTTGGAATTTTACAAGGCCTTACATCGACTTTTACAGAGGTCACATCTCAAAAGATTATAATATAAAAAGAACGTTTGTAAAGAGAATATATTTAATCCTATGATAAATTTTACCCGGCCAAAACATAAAAACAAAGAATGGGTAAAGTTTGCAGGAAACAAAAGAAAATGCTATGTCACTCCAACCTATATGTTATTGTTTAACTAAGTGCCTTTGAAACCATTGTTTACAAGCTCTGTGTATGCCCACTGTCAAAGTCATTCTTAAAAGGGACGGCACAATTCACAAGTACTTCTGATGTTCATCTAATTGGATTTGTGTAGTATACCAGAAGAAGAAAGGATGGGTCGGTTGAAACAGAAGATCAAAGAATCGCGCCGTGTTCTTCAGGGGTCTTAACACTTCACGCAAAGCCCCGGAGATGGTGAAATAAAAAGGCATCGAGGATCGACAGAAGATCATTGGCAGAAAGAGGCAGAAATATTGGCAGTCGGAAACAGGATATGATGATACGGCTAGGGTATGCCAGATGTCGGAGAGAAAGGGGAGCCGATCCACCCGAGGCTATTTCGATCGTGGATATGGTTGTGGAAAATTACCGGAAGCAATAATCGAGGAGAAGACTTCAATGCCCAGAGGAGAATGCATTGTATTCTGAGCGAGACTGCATAAGTTCTGCAAGCCGGACCCCTCAGCCGAAGCCCAACAGCACTGAAGATCAGCATTTCGAAGCCCAGCCAAAAATCCTTGAAGCACAGGTAAAGCAAGACACTGTAGAAAGAAAATCTAAGACCCGAGAAGGAAGAAGGGGCCTAGGACTCTAGTGAAAAATCCTTGATAAAGTGTGTGACCCAGAAGACAGAGCATATGTAAGTGTATTCCTATTTTCCCCCATGTTTCTTTTATGTAGTATATGAAAATAGTTTAGATGGACTGTTAAGAGATAAGGTACTAAAAATAAGCAGTGTCTATGAGAGAGTCCTCTGATTTGTTATTAATTGGAATATAATTTGTGAGATAACTTGGCATAGCTAGCCTCTTTGTGAGTACATTAGAGTTTCAATAATTTGATTTAATAAGCAGAGAAGTAATTGAGTAATTATATTGTATAATTTAGTATAGAAAAGGGAAATGTTTCTTTATGCTAAAAGTCCAATGGATAGGTAGAGAAAATAACCTCCCTATCGTTTAATTAATGTACTTTGGTATTAATGTAAATAAATGTGTTTTATTTATATGTCAATAGAGTGTTGTCTGATCTTTTAATTTACAATGCACTGTTCCTAAATAAACTCAGACCTGTGAGCGAGAAACAACTAAGGCTTTAAAAGTGTAGTTTAAATACTTGAGAACCACGACTGTTTATGTAAACTTTATTGAAGGAATTTATGCTAGTAAGAGAGAGAGAGAGATACCGGATGTATTACTGAGTCTTATGTCGATATAGAAATACTGGTAGTGCAGTCTTAACAAATAAATTTTCCAGTATTCATGGGCATACAACTAATAAATGCGAAAGGTGGATAAACATAGTACACAATAGTAAGATAGAATAAGAAAGGAATATAAAAGGAAAACTTATAATATAATATAATAAAGATATCACAAAGGCACAGCCAGCCTCGATATTACAATAACGGAAACAACCAAATATTATTACACAATTCATACAAAGTTTCAACCCTTCAGTCGAATTTTATTGCTGTTTCTGTGTCTTTCAATTCACGGTAGAATTTTATTTGAAGTTAGCCTTTGTGATCTGTCTTAATGACATCGAAAATTCCAAAAGCAATAGAACAAACACTTACTGTATTTACTCGAATATAACTTTCCCCTTGCATATAACTCGCACCCCCTGATTTTACTTTACGAAAAAAGAAATTAAAAGTTTCGCATATACCTCTTACATGAAAAAAAGTTTAAACACGTTAGTGTCAGGGTGATATTGCAGATGCAAGAAAAGCAAGTAGTTTTATTGTATCACTGAATAAGAATACAGAAACATTTGCAGTCTGTGTAATATATTTCTCAACAAACGATGCAATTAGAGACAACTGGGATAAAATCAGCACTAATGAATCACATGTCCCCTCCCACAGAAACTATGCTGTATAGACTCAATATAGACTATATGTTGCACTGCCAAACACAGAATTTAACGAAAAACTAGTGTCCAATATTCAATGTCATTAAGACATCACAAAAGCGGAAGTGGCACGCAAACAATCAGCAATAAAAATCAACTGGGGATTAAAACTTTGTGAGTTAGCCCGGCAATGAGAAGTTCCGTCAGAACGATAAGCGGACAAAACATCACCCTGTTGTGAACATGTCAAAACTAAGAAATATATAGTGAATATTGTTATGGCAGTTTCAGATATTATGGAATTTGGTTGTTGAGAATTAGCATTTCAACTGAAAACCTGCCGGCTTGCCTATGTTGTTTGGTAGCACGATCTTTTGTTAATATCGCATCAATCATGTGCACGTCTTCATAAGCAGCTCTATTTCTACTGGCCTACCACTGCTGTGTTTAGCACTCTGCTTTCAGTTCTCATTAGTGATTTGTGAAGGACTGTTCATTACGTATCTGAAGTCTTATAAATTACTGGTAATTTTTGCTTGAAATAATGGGAAAGAAGATGGTGCTATTTGGGTAGATGACTTTGACGATGCACACGAGGAAAATGCTATTGAGACCGGAAGTAGCGATAGTGAATAGGAGATTCATACCATTTTCAGTTTTTTTTCTGAAAACTTTACTTTCCAAAAATCCCTGCATATATCTTGCACCCAATTTTTTAGCTTTAATTTTGGGAAAAAAGTGTGAGGTATATTCGAGTAAATATGGTATTTCATGTAATTGAAAACTGGACAATAGTTTTTAGTTACTGTGTTTGCCGGTGCAACATGACTTTGCTTGAGTCTACACAACATAGTTTCTGTGGGAGGGGACGTGATTCATTAGTTGGTGCCATTTTTATCTCAGTTGTCTCTAATTGCACTATTTGTTGAGAAATATATTACACAGACTGCAAATGTCTCTGTACCTCATTCAGTGATACAATAAAACTACTTGTTTTTCTTGTGTATAGTGGCTGTTGAGGAGGGCATGTTGTTTACTGCAGGGGGTGAGTTAGTATCGCCCTGATGTGAACGTGTTTAAACTTTTTTTGTGTGTGAGGTATATGTGAAACTTTTTAATTTCTTTTTTCATAAAGTACAATCAGGGGTGCAAGTTACATGCGAGGGCAAATTATATTCAAGTAAATATGGTAGTATTAGAGCATGTGCAGCTTTTAGAGTAATAAACAAAATTAATATTATGAAAATTTAGATATTACAAAGAACTAATTTCTTTTGATTATACAGTTTTAAAGATATGATTTAGAGCATAAAATAAGTAAATTAAACTCCTGGATGACTTTATTAATTAATAATTGTATTTTGGTTATTAACTGCAGCATTTTCCCTTTTGATTTTATTTGGTTTAACAAAGCACTGCTGCTCTGGTTATAACAAAAATAAAACTTCAGAAAATAAAAATAATATGTACGATATATATATATCCCCCCCCCAGTAAGTTCCCTTAACCTTCCTGTCAGCCAAAATTGATCAAATACATGAACTACTTTACAATTTTTTAAGGATAAAAACATGAGTGGCTTTCGTCTAATCTTGTAATTACTCTACTCCTCCATTAATCACTTAATGGCAATTGTAGAACTAGAACCATTAACTGCTTAAGTGAAACAGGGTTACTTTGCATTCACACACATTGCTTTCAGTACTGTTTTACATGTAATTCTCACACACGAACAGTTGTATACCTATAGTACATTAGTATTATGGATAGGTAAAGGCTATTTTTACTCTTTTTTTTTTGTATTTATTTATTTTTTACATAATCCAGAAACCCTGCTCTAGAGATCAGATGTGGAACTGTTTCAGGTCTTTAACAAGAAGTTGGATGATGAAATAATAATAATAATAATCATCCAGAAACCCTGCTCTAGAGATCAGATGTGGAACTGTTTCAGGTCTTTAATAAGAAGTTGGATGATGAAATTTATTCCCCATTTAAAAACAATCACAAACATCTATGCCTATGGTGGAATTTGACCCATATTCTGACTAGAGAGTAGACATTAACCACTCCACAACCAAGGCCAGCTTATAATTTCCTATATCAGAAACTGCATCTCGATATTTTAACATTTTGTTTCACATATTTCTTTTGTTAGTTTCTAAGACAGGATATATAAAAATTAATTTCGCATTGTTTGAAAGGAAAGAAATTACATCCATTTTGAAATATGACAGGAAATCACTCTTAACAATAAATTTATCTACTGGTAATATTTGCCATCTTTTATTTTTTAAATCAGTGCAATGGATCCCATTATTTTATTTAAGTTCTTTCATACTGAAAAATATCGCAGAAATGATTTTTAGCCTTTTTAAATGCTTGCAATGAAAATCATATTATATATTTATAAAAAATATTTTCAAATAATATTTATTGAAATTAATATTGATATAAATATAATTTATACAATTTTCAAATCATATTTATATCCTTACAAAAATTCCCACACACACACACACAACTTGTTATCATGCTAACCATTTAGATAGGCTGTATTCCTTTATGAACAAATGATGCTATACTGCATTATTTGCTTTCCATCTGAGTTTGTGTGTGTGGGATGATCATTTCAATAATAATATCAAATGCTTAACTATGGTGAAGCACTGAATATTATTACTGAAAGCACATTTTCACCACATAAATACCTACGTGATGAAAATGGCTAAAACATCACATATAGACTGCTTCGAAATGTAATGCTTGTTTTGAAGAATTCCAATTACATCCCCCCGCCACTGTTCCAGGAACTGAATGATAAATAACTACCATTTGTATAATTTTCTACTGGTCTGAAATTTTTCCCAGATGAGTATCTGAAATTTATTACAACAGTAAAATGAAGTAACAGAAATTGATATCATGATGCAACTGAACATGCAAACTATCCGTTAAAGATACCAAGTTATTTTAAATATAAACCTGGTTTTTTTACTCCATTTCCCAAGTAAGCAAACAGACAAGTCAGTCAAGTTTGCACCTGCAAGTGTTGCAAGTCTAGCTGACCCTGCACATAGTGCAAGTCCAAGGCAATTTGTGGTAAAGGTAGAATAAGCTCTGATCACTATTCTTAATATTTACCTTTAATGCAAAGCACATCTCCTGTAAGAGATGTATGATGCTATATTCTTTAAATATTAAGAATAGTGATCAGAGTTTATTCTACCTTTACCACGAGTTGCCTTGGACTTGCACTACGTGCAGGGTCAGCTAGACTTGCAACACCTGCAAGCAAAAACTTGACTGACTTGTCTGTTTGCTTACTTGGGAAATGGAGTAAAAAAAAAACAAGGTTTATATTTAAAATAACTTGGTATCTTTAACATATATTATACCCAAGGTAAAAAAACTTTCAACATCTATCTCTCATCCTGGGATTTTTATTTAATAAGGTCAAAGCACCTTATTAAAAATTGTGTTGGTAAAATATTTATAAGCTCTGTATTACTTAAAACTTAGTATTTCTTAGCCTGGCTCCCACTGATGAGACCTCAATAAAGGTCGAAATCGGCTGGGTAGTGGCCCCTTGCATTTAATACATAGCATCATACATCTCCTCCAGGAGATGTGTTTTGCATTAAGGGTAAATATTAAGAATAGTGATCAGAGCTTATTCTACCTTTACCACGAGCTGCCTTGGACTTGCACTACGTGCAGCTAGACTTGCAACACTTGCAGGTGCAAACTTGACTGACTTGTCTGTTTGTTTACTTGGGAAATGGAGTAAAAAAAACAGGTTTATATTTAAAATAACTTGATATCTTTAACATATATTATACCCAAGGTAAAAAACTTTCAACATGCAAACTATTCAATTTTCGAATTTTTTTGGAATGCAATTCAGGAAACCATTTTCTCTGAGGGGAGAAGGGGGGGGGGGGGGGTAACAGAAGGTGCTGATGCATATTATCTGGATCAAAAGGGAAAAAATAGCAAGTACACATGCACACTGTAGATATATATTCCCCCCCCCCCACAGCCTGTAACTTTCCCACTGCTGGGGTAAAGGTCACTCCCATTGTGGGAGGGTTGGGTCTACTGCTCCCATGGTAACCCACTCCATCTTGGGAAGAGTGTATACATATTTGTCTGGACGAATGTATGACAGTGAAGGAAAGCGGGATTCAAACCCGCAGCCTCTTGGCTGGAGAGCGGATATGCTAATCACTTGGCCAACCAGGTCAGCATTGTAGATATATAAGCAAGGATACATAACAGAAAAATACAATGTGATGCAATGACTAACTTTCTGTTTGGAATGTGAAATTTTCAATGCTGTCAGATAAAGGAACATTAGTAAATAATGAAACAACATCTAAACTAATCATAATATTTTTTAGAAAGAAGCCTCATACAGGCCATTATATCCATGCTGAATATCTCATCACCATCCCAGTCAAACGGCTGGAACTATTAAAACACTGCTTCATGGGGGCCCACTCCTTATGTTATTCAGATGAGCTATTCCAGAAAGAATTGCAACATATTATTTCCACTTTTTTATCTAATGGTTATAAGAATTCTTTCATCAAAAGAACTTTGAGCAGTTTTGGTATCTCTACCTCTTCAAATACAGAAGAAATAACTCTTATTCCTATCCCTTATGAGCAAGGCATTAGTGAACACAGCAAAAGTTTTAAAACCACTAAAATTTTTGTTGCCCCATCAGAAAAATCTCCACCTTTCTCACTTCTCCAAATGACAAGCTTACACATCTCAATTATCCAGGTGACTACCAGATCCCATGCTCTTGTGGGTTATCTTATTTTGGACAAACAGGAAGAACTGCTTTTATTTGGCTAGAAGAACACACGTCTTATATTCAATACTTTGAACCTGAACAGTCTGGACTTGCAGAGCATGCCATCAATACAAGACAGAGTTCACTGGAACAAGATAAGAATCCTTCACAAAAGTCAGTTCCTCATGGAGTAGCTTTATAAAGAAACATGTGAAACTTTACTTAACTCTCCTAACTTAACAGATCCGATGGTCTACATCTATCCCCTTTGTGGGAGATAGGAAAAATAAGCTGATTTAAAAAGTACTAACTTTTTTTTTAATTGTGTGTGTGTGTGCGTACATATATATATATATAAATATTATTTATTTGTTTTTTATTTAATTAAATTTTTTTTAATAAGTTAGAAAATTTAATGACCTTTTTTTAGTTATCTGATATTAACTACTTAGGTGGTACCGTTTGGAATTGTCAGTTGTTCTATTAGCTTTGTACTAAAGATGCCTTTGATACTCAGGCGAAAATTATACTAATAAATAATATTTTACGTGAGTTAATTCCGGTATTATAATTTATTTAAAAATGTCCTCTAAACTTTAACTTTCTGTCTACCACCATCCATAAATCTCTAGCTTAATCTATTTCATGGAGTACAGTGTCATCAACGTGATATACAGTTTGTATCTGTTTATCCCAAAATGCATAACTTTACATTTCTCCACATTAAACTGACACCGATTATCTTTTGCCCTTACTGACAGCCTATTTAAATTATCCTGAAAGCTCTCCACATCACCTTGATTAACTATTACTCTACCTAATTTCACATCATCAGCAAACAACTGAATATTTCCTTTCAGGTTTTTCCCTATATCATTTATGTACAAATGAAATAGCAATGGTCCTAGCACTGAACCTTGTAGCATACCACTAGTCACCTGTTTTTGCTCCTCCATATACTAGTTTTTGATATCTGTCCAGCAGTCACCCTCTTATCCACTTAGGCAGTATCATATTCGTCCCCAATTGTTCTAATTTGCATAAGAGTTCCATGTGGTATTCAGTCAAATGAATTGCAAAATCCAGCAGAATCACTGTATAGGCATTTCCTTTATCCAACGCTACTGTTACTCTATTATAAAAAGATAGTAATTACTAAGGCATGACTGACTCTTCACAAAGCCATGTTGTCCCTCATACAGTATCATACTCTTATCCACCCATTCTTGAATTCTCTTTTTGACCAATTCTTCCAGTACTTTTACCACTGCACCTGAGATACTGATTGGTCTATAATTTGCTACTGCATTCTTAGAACTCCCCTTATTATTTTGCCCTCTTTCCACTCCCTAGGAACTCTATCACATCAGAGACTTAAAGAGTTTACTCAGCGGCACTGCCAGTTCCGTTGCACATTCTCACAAAACCAGAGCTGATATTCCTATTTAATTCCACAGCTGTATTTACATTGAGATTCTGCAATATCATAAGAACCTTCAATTAATCTCCTTTATTCTCACATTAGTGTCTGTCACATATGTTAAATTAGTAACACTAATTTAACTTATGTGACTCTCATTTATCACCCTCACTAGGATGATATACCCTTGCAAAGTAGTCACTCAGTAACTCAACTATTTTATCTGCTTCTGTTACCTTGTGATCATCATCACTCATGCAGAGTTGTGAATGAATGGAATGCCTGAAAGTGTGGTGTCTGCAGAGAATTTGTGTTTAAGGCATGGTATGATGAGTTGTATGATAAAAGGACCTCCTAGATGAGTCTGACTCCATGGGATCTTGGGATAATAATAATAATAATAAATAAGGTTAATCTTCCATAGTCATTCTTACTTGCCACATAACGAAAGAACTCTTTGGGATTTCCTTTGGCCTGCTCGGCCAGATTCTCATAATCTGATTTTGCCTTCCTTACCATGCTGGTCATCTTTCTTGCCTGAGCCTTGTAATGCTCGTGAGTTTGCTGGTCACCTTTTCCTTTATGTACCCTCCACAGCATTTTCTTCTTCTGCAGCTCATGCTTAATGACATTATTTTATCATCTAACTCCTCCCTGATTAACCCTCCTTGCCTTAGGTATACAATTTAATACTACTTCCTCTTAACTATCTCCTACACTACTATCATCTTTATCCTGCAGTGTTTTATGCCATGGCACAGATTTAAGTTTCTCCTAAGCTTGTCATAATCACCTGCCTTGTAGTTCCACATATGCCTCTTCTTAATAGATATTCCTAATGTTATACAATCTCCCAAGTCAAGACTGCATGGTCATCTTGGTTATGAATAACTTTTCTGATCCTAAGACCAGATCCAATACTGTCACAACCCTGGTCCTCCTCCATCACATGCTGCCTCAAGTAATTATCTCTTGGTAGGTGTATAAATTCTTTCCTTCCTGCCATATGATCTTTCTTCCTTCCAGTTCATATCTCCATAATTGAAGTCCCCCATAATAATCACTAGACCTGTACTCATTGTATTAATTTGGTGATGCATATCTTCCAGATCATCCATGGAACTCCCTGACCTATGGCAGCAACCAACTGTATATTTTGTCTTACTGGCCTTAATCTTTCACCAGATTGCTTCAAATGAACAGCCATCCTCCTGCCTATCTCCTATTCTTTTTGGTTGCAATTTATTTGCTATCATCAGCAGTACCCATTCCCCTCTATCTTTTCTAAAAATACTAAACCCTTCATATTCTATCCCTGTAACTACATCATCTGCTGTTAGCCAATCTCACTAATGCTTATAACTTTGGAAGAGGTTGAATTAATCAATGCCAAAAACTCCTCATTACTGATACTTCTGGCATTAGTATATATATAGAAACTGCAGCATCCCTTTAGGGGGCCCCACCACCTGACAGGTAACTTACTTGGAGAGACAGCATATTTATGACCTTTGATTAAAAAATAAAATCTCATCCTAAGTAAGAGGCCATTCTGATAAATTTACTACGAATTTCTCATTGTTGTAATATTACTAGAATGACTGATAGTGGTTGACTAGCAAATTAAATTTCTGTATAAGAGAGCTATGAATAGAGTTGAAAACTCTTATAAGAATCCAAAGAGATATGCAGAACCATGTATAAAAATTCAGTGGATAACAGGTCAGAAATATAATTATAAAGAGAATTTATTTCGATATTTAAAAAGGCCAAAGATTTCTTTGCATCATTAAGTTGTAACATTAGTAGTGATTTACTAGCTGTAATATATATATATATATATATATATCATATGCATCACGTGCCCATTTAGGTTGTATGTGTCGTGTGGCTTATGAACCTGTGCTACAAAATTCATGTCGATTTGACCGTATGATTGCATTTTTATCGATATATGAAAGTTAAGAGTGCATAGCACATCAGCACTCATCTTAATTGGTTGGTCCAATGGAATTAATTGTAGGATAACTTTGAATACCTTAATTTATCAATTAATATAATTTTAAATATATGGAAAGCACAAAGATCAAATAAACAATAGCTATGCATCATGCATGCCATTTATGTGAGAAGCACAAAGGGTTTATGCTTCATGGTGATATTAGATTATCTTTGGCAAATACTAGAGTGAGACATGGAAAATTTGAACTTTGATACGATTTTTAAATACAGCCATATAATACGCACAGAAATCAGAAAAATTAACCACTTGAAAAATTATTATATTTCGCGGTTTAGAACCAAAGAAAAATTTTAATTATTTATTTATACACAAGTTCCAACATTCTTTGACTATAATCATACAATCCGTGAAAGCTCTGGCAGAAAATGCGACATTCAGTACATTATTAACACTGTTTCCAATTGTAAATATTGGCAAAGACTAATCGAGGGAGAGTGTGCCAACAACGTTGAACGATTGACCCCTTCCAACTACTAACTGTACTCAAACTTGCTTAACTTTTTGTGTGAGCCATTAGTAGCAGAGGCAGTGTCATAAACATGTCAGTTCACACTTCACACATGCAAAACAGATAAAATTCAGAAAACAAAAACTGATCAAATGTCAATGTTCAATTAGATTGCTTCACACTAAGAATTTGACACACTTCACCATTTGCACATCTGCTTAAATGGCTCAAAGGTGTTCATATCTGTAACCACACACACACCCAGGCTATTAACCCAAATGTGACACAATGTTTATGCATTGAAATGTCTCCTCTTCATGAGCATTAGTATATTGTTTAATTTTAGGAATCATGCAAAACCAGCAAACAATTAGGGGAGTCTTTAACAGGAAGAAATGCAAAAATATTATATTGGTGAAATTGCTATTCCATGGGTGTTCTCTGCATACCTAGCACACACACTGAATATATGCCCCTGATATATATATATATATATATACACACACACACACACACACACACACACACATGATGTACATTTGGCAACCAAAAAACTTCTTTGATTCTGCAGAGGGTAGGAATCATCTGTGCTGTGCAACATCTTTTTAGAAATTTGACTCTGTTCAAATAAAAGAAATAAACATGTTATTAAAACTAATACATTCCACGTAAATTTAAGTTTCTGTCTTTAATCCTTCTAAGAATGAACAATAAATATATGCACTATGAATACTTTAAAAAACATACATTCTAAACAAATTAATGATGTTACAGAGATGCATATCAACATTGAGCTAGACAAAACAGGAGATGTTCATCATATTAAAAAATACAAATGTGAACACAGCAGTGGGACTGGATGACATATCAGTCCATGTACTACATGACAGTGCAAGAAAACTGGCATTGGATCTGACAAAGTTATTCAATCCAAGTCATCTCTGGCAGGGTTCCAAGGGAGTGGAAATTCATATATATTGGGAGTGGTTGCAAGTATTGGAAAAGATGAAAGTAAAATACAACAATAGTGGATGGATATGGATGCAATACTCTACAATGGGCAGCATGATTTTATAAAAGGTAGGTCCTGTCTTAGTAACTTATTCACATTTTATAATAAGGTGACAGTAGAATTAGATGAAGGTAATGGCTATGCCATGATACTGCTTGACTTTGCCAAAGCATTTGACAGAATACCACATGGAAAACTATTACAAAAACTGGAAAAGATGGGAATAGATATGAGGCTATTAGAATGGATAGAGGGATGGTTGACCGACAGACACCAGAGAGTAATATATGGTGGAGTGGAGTTGAACGATGGTGACGACTAGTGGAGTACCTCAGGGTTTGGTACTAGGGCCATTACTCTTTAATTTGCATATCAATAACATTAAGAGTGGATATTCAGTTGTTTGTTGATGATGCAAGTGAGAGCCAGACCTCCCAATGATGAGACCTCAATAAAGGTCGAAATGTCTGGGTAGTAACCTTTTCAATAATGCATAGCATTATATGTGTCCATAAGGATATAATTTAATTTATAATATAACCAAGTGGAAAAACTTTCAGCATTTATCTCTAATCCAGAGTATATTTTAGTAATAAGGTGAGACACCTTTTGGCTACTTGTATATGGAAATATGACTTCTGCATTACTTCAAAGTTGGTATCACCTCTGGTCTGGTCTGGCTCCCATTGATGAGACCCCAATAAAGGTCGAAACCGCTCTAGGTAGTGATCACAGAAGCCGAAGAAAAGCAATTGTATAGTAAACCTCTGCAATTTTTTGGTCCAGCTGATACCAAGAAGTTAAAAAGGAATTTCTTCAACTATCAAAGAAGCATTTCATCTTCCCCTGTTTGGAGTTAATCATTATACAGGTCCAAAAGCTGAGATTGTTCTTGAATACTACAACACTCTGTGTGCTTAATTCTAAGACTGCTAAAACACTCTGGAATTGACATTCTTTCCATTAAAAAAAGTAATTTGGTATAACGAAATCTTTAATTTCTTTCGCCACAAGGTTTCACAGTTAGGTATGGACAACAATATTTTGTTTCATAACTTAAAGTTACAAGGGTATCCTAACAGGAAGGATCTTACTTGGAGAATTGCATATGGCTGCCTTCCAGTCAATACCATCAAATGATGGTACTTGAACATCGGAGATCCAATCTGTGACATCTGTTACTGATTGGAAAAGGTAGAACATGCATTCTACAGCTGCCCTCTTGCTCTGCATATTCGGAACAGATCATGTAATGTGTTGGGCATTCTATTACTTACAACAAAACAAGTTTTTTTTTTACAATACCCATCACCTGCCAGCAATGGGAAGAGAATTTTGATTTTTATAATTAATGTCTGTGCGGTTAGCCTAGTGGCTTTGCGCTTCGCAACCATATGCCTGGGGAAAGGAGTGTCCTAGGTTCAATTCCCATCAACGATGTGAGGAGCTTAAGGATCTTCCTCAGCCATAACCAAGTTAGCTGGTCTTGGGCATCAACAGCAGGGTTTTTTCCGCCAGTTTGTCTGGGGTTTTTCATCCCATAAGCAGGCAAACCAGACCCGTGAACACAGGGTCTACAGTCATAAAAATACGGCAAGGAAGGCAACGGGGAAACCACCTTGCGTCTCTATCTCCTAGTAATCAGCTGTAACCCTCTCTAAGAGAGGAAGCCACAGGATCAGATCAGATAATTAATGAATTAAACTACCTTTTATGGAAGGTTAGAAAGAAACATGGATTTGAAAACCAGCAATATGATATCCAAATCCTTTATATTGCACTGTGGAAATTTTATTATTCAGTCAGACGATTTTTGTATTAAAAACAAGCATTCTAGGAGATATCAAATTTATCAATAGATGGTGTAGACCACCCACATTATGCAATATTTACCAGGGTGAGATAAAATTCTGTCTATTCTTGCTATCAGAAGTTTTTTAAATAGTTTCATTCTCTTAATTCAATGTGGTCTTATAGTCAATTGCAGGGATGACTGGAGAGCAATCCCAGGCAGAGAAGGCCAACTCAAGGAAGTTAATTCAGATGGGGCTAACCACCTGGGTTTCAGTCATCTTTGCTCTTTAGTTTTTCAATTGGTCTTTTGGTTGTTCATCTATATGAGATTGGTGAAAAAGGAAAACTGATAGCCTTTGGCTATATGATGATATAAAAGAGCTGAGGCCTTTTCTCTCTCTCTCTCATGCTGTCTTTCTTTCTACTAATACTAGCAGGCTCTCTTGCATCCCTATACTAACTACTCTAGGCCTATGATGAGCAACCCTTTACTTTTTCATCTCAATAAAGGTTGAAACCAGTCTGAGTAGTGACCCTTTCTATAAAGCATAGCATTATACATGTCCGTAAGGATATGTGCTTTTCATTATGGGACACTATGGCAAGTGATGCGAGTTGCCCAGTCATGAACATCAAGCACAAACTGTTTGCTTACACTTGGATAAAAGATTAAACCAAGAATGTAATTTCTTGGCATCTTTAATTTAAAGGTGATATAAATATCCTGCAGGATAATTTAAATAAACTGGTGTTATGGGCAAAGGAAAATGATTGCCAATTTAATGGTGCAAAATGTAAAGTCATGCACTTTGGGTTGAAAAGGTTGCATATGGTGTATCATATTGATGGTATTGGTTTGCAGGAAATTGATGAGGCTAGCGACTTGGGGATAATGGTGTTTCATATACTTGAAGTTCAGAGGTCATATTGCAAAAGTTGATAAAATAGCTCAACAAATTACTTGGATGTGGAAAAACGTGCTAACAAGATAAGTTATCCCTTTTATACTGGTGAGTACTGTGCACAGATTTGATCACCTCGGTTTCTTAGGGACTAGGTGGTGGTTGAAAGAATTCAGAGATGGGTGACCAAGATGGTGACAGGTCTGTGGAATACTCCATACGAGGACAGGTTGAAGGTTTGTAGATTACAAAGTTCAGTTGATAGGCAGAAATGAGAAAACATGATAGAAACTTTTAAGATATTACAGAGGTTTTTATAAATGATGCAAGTGAAAATTTTCATATGACAAATAGTCGGAGAACTAGGGACCATCCATGGAAGTTGTGTAAGAGTGTGCAGACCAGATTTTTGGCATGGAGAGTAGTGAGTGAGTGGAATGGATTGCCAGAATAGGTTGTGAGTTCCCTGATGGTGAATGGATTTAAGGAGAGGTATGATAGGATTTGTGTGTAGGATGGTTGATTTGGGTCTCCAGTGATGAGTGTCTCCATGGAGATGCCGTAAATAATAACAATTATGAATTTGAAGTCTTTCACAAAGAGACACAACTGGGGGGGAGAATAGAAGTAGTAGTAGTAATAAAAGTTTGCACATAGAACAGGATATTTCTTTAGGTTTTATATTATTATTACATAACACCTCCAGGGAGTCCAAAGACTCATCGAGGGAGGGCACCTACTCTACAACTCTGTCTTCACCACTGAATCCACCAACTAATATCATCATTTACACCAATGCCATCTACTATCCACCACCATCACTAGTATTTATTTATTTATTTTTTTAAAACAGACAATCACAAATATCCATGCCCACAGCAGGATTCGAACCAGCCGCCTTTTGGTTGGAGAGCGGATACGCTAACCACTCAGCCAACCAGGTCGGCAAACAACAGAAAACATATTACAGACACTAGTGAGATTCGAACCCACGATCTCCTGTTTACTAGATAGGCACTTTAACCAACTAAGTCACGGTGCCTATAGTAGGCAAATGGTAGAAATCACCAGTAATATCACTATTTTGTCTCAATTTGTGCATTACAGAACTCTTTCAGAAATGAAGAACAAACAGCCAGATTTTAAATAAAGTATGCGCTATAAAATGTCTTCACATAACACAGGGTATAAATGGCAAAAACAGAACAGAATATAAAAATACTTTCTTTTTTTTTTGAAGCAAAAGCAAAAAGTCAAATAAATAGATATTTCAATAGTGGACTGGTAGTAAATGAAGCAGTCCGTATTAAGTATCATGTATGCCATAGCTCATGTGTTAAGGCTTAAGTGCTGAGAGAAACTCATGTTAGAAGGTTAATAGAGGAAACAACATTGAGAAAGGATTAAAAAATATTTAATTCTTCCAATATTTTATCTCATCAAAGAAACATCTTCAGGGAGTACAACAACACATATACACTCGTAACACACATGCAGGCAAAACAAAACATGGACTATAAACTAGAGTCGTAACTATATGGGACGCCCTCTGCAGACACACCTGTTGGCAGCCTAAGATGATTAATTCTTCCAATATTTTATCTCATCACAGAAACATCTTCAGGGAGTACAACAACACATATACACTTGTAACACACACGCAGGCAAAACAAAACAAAAGTAAAAAACATGGACAATAAACTAGAGTCATAACTATATGGGACGCCCTCTGCAGACACACCTGTTGGCAGCCTAAGATGTAAAGTGGAATGTCTAAGATTAGTGTTTCCTATAATTTCAGCAAGTTTTATGTAACTATATTTATTCAAATTAGACTGCTTCTTGAGAGCAGCTGCAAATTTTAAAAACACTCTTTCTCTTCTAAATTTACTGTAATGGAGCATGGTGTTCCCCCTGCCTAATTAATTTTATAAGCTATCTTGTTGGGCCATGATTGATTATGGTCTACAGGGCCCAACTGACCATGCTCATGCAGAGAAGAACATAAAAAATACAGATGTATTTTTAATGTTCTTCTATGCAGATGGCAGCTGATTTTCATGTCAATCCATAGTAGGCAAGCTTGCAAAAAAGGGAACTCTATATATATACACCAGAAACCAAAAAAAGAGTTGGTCCCTAGTGGAGCAGATAAGGGGGGTAGTTAGTTTCAAGTGGAGCTTGAAAAAGTTGTATTTCTTTAAGATTCTAGCATTTTATTTTCCCTGATGTACCTCCGATATAATGGATGGTGATATTATTATTAAAATCCTTCTGAAAAGAAGGCTGTGGAATGGGAGAAGGATTGATTATTTTTTTATATACTGAGTGGAACTGTACCCATTAGGTAAGAAGATATGATTGAGTTCTGCTGTAAGGGAGAGCTCACTGGAACAAAAATTCAAAACTATTGGTTAGTTTTAATGATACCATATTGTTGAGAGGGAGGGTGATGGGAAAGGTTGTGAATGTATCTCTGCCTATGTAAGCGCATTTCCTGTAAACTGAAAAGGACAGGTTACCATATTGAGAGGAAAACAGAGGAAAGAGTGATGTGTCTTGGCCATGAAGCCAAATGGAGAACACTTCATCTACATATCTTAACTGAAGATATAAGATTTGAGAGGGAGGGGGATGAGTAAAGAGCTTGTTTTTCAAAATCTTCCAAGAAAAATTAGGAAAGAGCGAGTGAGAGAATAGAATCCACACAGGTACCCTTTATCTATTTACAAATTTTGTTCTTCAAAAAGAAATATCCAGAGTGGATGGCAAAGGAAAAGAGATCCATGATATCAGGAAGAAAATCACTTTTTTTTACATGTGATAAGATTCCATTTAAGAGAATGTTGGTCAACAGCGAGGTAACATCAAAACTGATTAGATATCTGTATTATTAACAATTATATTTTCACCAGAAGTTTTAAAATGGGGTAGAATTTTTTTTTTATGTTTAATACAATATGGCTAGTAAAGGTTTTGTGGCTTTTAGGCAAGCCATTCTTGGGAGAGACAAGAACTGAAGGGTATAAGTTTTTAAGTGATTTCAGGAAGCCAGGAAGAAACTTTTTTTGAGTAGACTTTTTAACTTTTTGATCAGAGTGGGATAAAATGTAAAGGTCTGTTGGTAGAGCAGTGTGAGAATGATATCCATTTTTCTATTGTATTCACTGGCATTAACCTCCCAACAGGCCAGGATATATATATATATATATATATATATATATATTATATTAGGATAACCAAGTTATTTTATAAACTTGGTTATTTTAACTCCTAATCCCAAGTATGCAAACAATTAAGTTTGCACCTGAAACAAAGTTCAAGTCTAAAGATGATACAACATCAGGGCAACCCATTGTAAAGGTGGGTAAAGCTCTGATCACTATTCTTAGTATTTTCCCATAATGTAAAGCACATCTCACTAGAAGATGTATACTGCAATGCATTATGGGTGCGGTCACTACCCAGACCAGTTTCAACCTTTTTTGAGGTCTCCTCAGTGAGTAGCTAGACCCTAAATACCAAGGTTATAGTAATACAGAGCCTTATCAAATTTACCTATAGAAGTTGCAACAAGGTGTTTTTATTTTTAATAAAAATCTCTGGAGGCGATATAGATGAATTAAATTTTTTACCTTGGGGATATTGTATATTAGGATAACCAAGTTATTTTATAAACTTGGTTATTTTAACTCCTAATCCCAAGTATGTAAACAATTAAGTTTGCATACTTAATTAACATGGTAATTAAGTATGGTAATTAAGTATAATTATTAAATAAAAACACCTTGTTGCAACTTCTATAGGTAAAGTTGATAAGGCTCCGTATTACTATAACCTTGGTTAGGGTCTAGCTACTCACTGAGGAGACCTCAAAAAAGGTTGAAACCGGTCTGGGTAGTGACCCCACCCATAATGCATTGCAGTATACATCTTCTAGCGAGATGTGCTTTACATTATGGGAAAATACTAAGAATAGTGATCAGAGCTTTACTCACCTTTACAATGAGTTGCCCTGGTGTTGTATCATCTTTAGACTTGAACTTTGTTTCAGGTGCAAACTTAATTGTTTGCATACTACTTGGGATTAGGAGTTAAAATAACCAAGTTTATAAAATAACTTGGTTATCCTAATATACAAATTAAAAAATTTAATTTTTAATTCATATATATATATATATGTGTGTGTGTGTGTGTCCAGCAAAACCTGGATACAATTCACACCACCTGTTGAAAGAACATAGTTATGAGGTGCAGTTTCACCTTCATGTCCATTAGAAGGTGTGATAATCTTTCATGCTGAGAAGAACACTTAACCAGATTACCCCACGTACACAACTATGTTCAGTTACCTATAGCAAGAAACGCAGTTGCCATTTGCTCGGTAACTGGAATCTTAGTTATATTAGGCTAAATACCTACAAGTTATTTATTTTTGCTGCTTGTTTTATTGTATAATTATAGTTTTTAATGCCAGTGCAAATTAAAAAAGATCCTTTCATACCTTCTTCACTTAATGTTGTATCACTTTGGAAGATCAATGTTCACTATCAATTTTTTTGCTAATTATCTTAATCGCCGATACATTTTATTCTCTCGGAACTTGATTCAAGATAATTATTTTTGTCAAACAATTATTTTATAAATTCACATAAATCCGAATCTTAAAATAAATACAGCCTCCATCTGTTCCAAATTAAGTTTTTATTTTATTTTTTTTTCATAATATTAGTTTGAAGGTTAGTTCATAGATTGCGTAAAGGTTTGCATTTTTACGATTTTGCTTTACAGAGAATCATACATAAATCTTGAATCATATCACGTAATGTATAATCTTTATAATGCAATCTGCTCTTTGCACTTCAACTTTCTTGGTTTCCCCTAATCTCTCACTCCAAATCAAAATAAATGAACAGTTATATACATATTTTTGCTAATTTTGATATTATGCAAATTCATTTGCATAACATCAAATAGTTATGAAGTCAACTGTTATATACATATTTTTGCTAATTTTGATATTATGCGGCAATTTTAATATATAGATACTTTCCCTGCAGTTTATCATTCGAAACATGCATAGGTGCATGGGTCAAAATGAAATTTTATTTCTAAAATACTCATAGCAAAAAAAAAATTGTATTTTGCCTTTGATGGCTAACTCCCCTCCCCCAAACTATCACTCATACACACACACACACTGGTAGGTAATATATGTGCACTTTCTTTTTGTTTGAATTCATTATTTTTCTAAAGTAATTGTACCAGATAACTTTTAGTATTCTGATACCAAAATTAAATTGTGATTATTATAAATGAGCACATTTTGTTGTATATTTTCTCATTTATATTACTTCCTGATAATTATAAATTAAATTATATGATATTGGGGAAATTAATGTTTAAAAAACAGTGTCATCCTACAAAAGCAACATCAGAATAAAATATTTCCAATATCTGTAGATCAATCGAGAAAGGTGTTAAAAAATAAAAAATAAAATTTGTGTGTATTTGGCTATTTTTAGGGACTTTTTAGTGTGTCTACTGGAGGTGTTCTTTCCTCACTTTCTGATTAATTTTTGTTAGCTTACAGCCTGTTACTCAAGCAGAAAGGAATATTAGCAAGTATATCTAAGACACAATTCATTTCTGAGATGGCAAGTAGCAGCAACAGTAGCATCAGGTTTAAAGTACTGATATTTTCCCATTTAGTATCGATCACCCATCTTCTGCATGAAGGCATGTCTAAACTACATGCAAAATCGCTATCTTCATAGCTAGAAAAATTTCCCTCATTATCAGTAGAGTAAGAGCTACTTGAAAGGTGAAGGCTCCAACTTTTCTGCATCTCCAAAAAATTTTATTTCTAAAATATTTTATTTCTAATTCATGTAGTGCTGCACTGCACCTTATGCCATTCAAAAGCAGATTGAAATGTAAGCAGTATATTCCCCAAAAGAAAGTAAAGTATGGGAGTTAAAAAAGGAAAGTTCTTGAGATGCAGATAACTGGAGTCTTTGCCTTTCAAGTAGCTCTTACTCTACTGATGTTGATGAGGGAAATTTTTCTAGCTGGGAAGATAGAAATTTTGCATGTAGTTCAGACATGCCTTCGTGCAGAAGATGGGCGATCGTCACTAAATGCATACCAGCTTGTCCACAGTTTCCATTCATAGGTAAGCCAGGAACTACTGAAGATTTCGACACAGCAACATTTTAGGCTTCTTCCCTCTATTTCTAGACAATATTCTTTCCTTCATAGCAGAACAGACTTTTACCTTTATGCTTGCCAACAACATCAGCAAGCTGAGTACAGTCTATATTCTTGCAGTACACTTTGGAGCCCAATAGATATCAACATACCACTTACATTTATAATGCTCTGGATTGCACAAGGTATCATGAAAAAGCCCACTCTCAAAATGTATTTCTGCATGTATGGTCTACAGAATAGATTCTGAACACGTCAATGTTTCATGATGTTATGACTGAAAAACAATTAGTCTCATTGTGAAGTATTTGTATTTTCAGAATAATGAAGAATACAATCAGGCAACACATCCTTGCCTGGTCCTCCACAACATTTAGATTACACAGTAGAATTGCCAAAGTATGCTGCTACAAGTTTATAGTCCATCATCATCAAGCAGGAAAACAGGCAGTCCTTCCAGACTTCTGTAGTTGAAGGCTGCTAACTATTCCTCAGAAACTTTACTATTCACAAAAAAAAAATAATAATAAAATTAATTAATAAATAAACACTGCATGCAAGTGTAATGTCTGCTTTAAAAAATTCAGAAATGCTATATGTAATTAACATCAGAGATAAGACTAAACATGTTTTTTTTTCAAGCCTCCAATAAACTGAGTGATGGCCTTTTGCTGTGCTATTTACAGAACCAAATTCATCTACCCACCTAAATATTTTCATAAGGATTCGTGCCAGTGTATTGAAGATTCTAATCCACAGCCACTTAGTAAAAAAAAGCAGCGACAGCTGGCTACCCAAGCTTAGCTGTCTCAATCAGGAAAAATAATTGAGTAGACTAAGGTTGTGATTTAGTTTTGAATTATGACAGGAATTATTCCTTTCCCAGGTTTTCTAACCGAAGAAAAGTGTTGCACTCTTCTAACATCTGCTTTAGAGGCATATACTATGACATATCTCATATCTGGGAAATGGATGTTTGCCAGCAAATTTGTTTTGCATGGGGAAGAGCCCTAATTTCTAAAAAGGAACGAAACTGGGATAATTTTTCTATTGTTTCAAAAATCTCATGGTCGCAGTTCTTACAGAGCAAAGTTTTCTGGATGAGCTATGAAATCCTCAGTTTTCCACAACTAGCAAATGCAAAAGTAACGCTTGGAAGAATTTCCATTGTTCATCATAGAACACCGCCAGGCTTCAAGTTTTACATTACTTGAAAGGGAAAAAAAAGAAATATGGCTAATTTCAGAATATAGAACATAGCATGATTATTAAGTTAAAGGGAGATGGTAAATCCCGTTTTATTTTATAGCCAGGTACGAAACTCGGATCGAAATCCATCGAATTTCATGCCAAAAGAACTATCGGCGAGCCCAAGTGTAAGTGATCACTTGGGTAGTACAACACCAGGGCAACTTCAAGCAAAGGTGGAGCAAGCTCTTTTCACTAACCTTAATATTCTCTCATAATGTAAAACACAGCTCCTAAGAGATGTATATATATATACTGTTTTACATTATGAGAAGAGGTTCACTACCCAGACCGGTTACAACCTTTTTTGAGGTCTCATCAGTGAGTAGGTATACCTGGAATATCAAGGTTTTAAGTGAACCGAACTTACATATACCTCTACTATAGAATTGCTGAACTGGTGTACTCCTATATTGTTATTACTACTATAATAAGCCAAAAGGCTATTTTACTGGCGACATAAGTTAAGTTAAAGGGAGATGGTAAATCCCGTTTTATTTTATAGCCAGGTACGAAACGCGGATCAAAATCCATCGAATCCATAGAGTTTCATGCCGAAAAAACTATCCGCGAGCCCAAGTGTAAGTGATCACTTGGGTAGTACAACACCAGGGCAACTCCAAGCAAAGGTGGAGCAAGCTCCGTCACTAACCTTAATATTCTCTCATAATGTAAAACACAGCTCCTAAGAGATGTATATATACTGTTTTACATTATGAGACGAGGTCACTAGTCTTTTGGCTTATTATAGTAGCATTATTATTATTGTTAGTAGTAGTAATATTTTACTAAATGTGGAATAAAGGGACTTTTTTCATGTACGTATCAATTTATATCAGAAAACTTATTGTATTATCATAATGTAAACCGTATTCTATAATAACAGCATAGTGATAATAACAATAGTTACATAACAATAATATAATATTCTATTATTCACCTTCATTCAGAAAGAACAAATAAAATAAGATTAACTATTATTGTTATCGAATTTTTATTTCTAATGGTAAGAAGAATAATCACTATTACAACATGCAATTTATTTTCAAAATACATACAGAGTAATCATCAACAAAAGATGCTTGTGTTATCTCATAATACTCGAATTCTGTTTTTCAAGAAATAATTTTTATCAATCGGGAACACATGCTACAATTGAAAAGTAAATTATGTCGTCAAAAAATAATAAAATAAAATAAAATATATAAATAATAATGTGAGCATTTTCCAATTGCTAGCGCATAGCATTTGATGTGATATGGGTTCCAAATTTCTTGTGTGGGAGATTTATATATATACGTAGGTGGTCTGAAAGTTCTCGGCCTCGACCATAGATGGTAACACTATTGGCACGATTTTCTTTTCTAAGTAGGTACATGTCATAAGCATCCATGTAAAATTGCAAGTCATTCTATCAAGTAGTTTGTTTTATACAGATGTCTGAAGCAAAAGTGTTGTCTGTATCCCTTGGAATGGATAAAATTGAGTATCGTGCGGTTACACAATTCTTTGTAAAAGGTTTAACGCCAAAAGAAATTCACTCGAAGTTCATAACAGTTTATGGGCACTCTTCTCCTTCCGACAATTAAGAAATGGGCTGCCGAGTTTAAATGTGCCCGTACCAGCCACATTTAAAGTCTTGAAGATGATCCACATGAAGGACGTCCAAAAAGTGTAACAACACCAGAAATCATTGATCGGTGCACGATATGGTATTGGATGACAGGCGAGTCAAAGTGCGTGAAATTGCTGAAACTATAGCCATTTCAAAAAAATGTGTAGGATATATCTTGCATGAAGAACTGCAAATGAAAAAGCTTCGCACAAGATGGGTGCTGTGCTTGCTCACAGCAGATCAAAAACACACTCCCATGAAAATCTCTGAACAGTGCTTGGAGCGTTTTAACAATAAAACCGATTTTGTGCATTGATTTATTACTATGGATGAGACTTTGATTCACCATTACACACCAGAATCCAAATAGCAGTCAAAACAGTGAACACAAGCTGGCTGTTCAGTGCCAGAGAAGACAGTCCATTCCATCAGCAGGAAAGGTCATGGCATCGGTGTTTTGGGATGCTAAAGGCATTTGGTTTATTAATTTTCTTGAAAAGGGTAAAACAATAACCAGGAAATATTATTCCGATATTTTAACCAGAATAGATGAAAAAATTCGTGAGAAAAGACCCAGTTTGCAGAAGAAAAAAATCATCTTTCGTCAGGACAATGCACATGCCCAGAAAGGTGTTTTGGCAATGGAAAAATTAAGGGATCTACACTATGAATTATTGCAACATCCACCCTATTCCCCAGAATTGACTCCCTCTGCCTTCTATCTCTTCCCAAAACTAAAACTCTTCCTCGCTGGTCAGCATTTTTCTTCGAATCAAGAGGTGATTGCAGCTGTAGAGGAGTATTTTGCAGATCTTACTGAGAACCACTACAGGCACGGGATAATGGCACTGGAGCATCGCTGGAATAAATACATTAGTCTTAAGGGAGATTATGTTGAAAAATAAAAATAATTTTGAAATTATGAATTCGTTTTTCATTGTTAGGCCGAGAACTTTTCAGACAATCCTCATATATATATGTGTGTATGATACCTTAATTATATCCTAAGCAGTTCTGAATAGTAGGCTAAATGCTGGGCTGTTTTATTTCTTAATTTTTGAAACATTCTGTGTACCACAATCCTACCTAATGCAAGTATTTTTGAAATTTGGCTATTATAAGATTTGTTTAGTAAATAAGAATACAGTTTGCAAAAAGTGAAACTTTGTGTATTTAATTTTCATAGCAGTGTGTGCCACAGATTAAAAATTTTCAAAGTGATTAAAAACACTGCTATGAAATTACTTCAATAAATGTTACTTTAAAAAAAGTATAAATATTTGACATTGTCAAGTACTTGACAATTCTAATAACATTTTTTATTACACAAAACAGCAAAATTTTATAATAAAAATTTCAGCTACAATAAAGTTCAACACATTCAATAATATTATTACTATATTTCTTTTTCTTGTGTGGGAGAAAAATGGTAAAATGTCACTTTTATAATTATATCAGATGTTCTGTTAGTAAAAATAGTAAGAAAATAATCTATTATATTTACTGCTATTTTGCCTGCTTCTGTTTAGGAGTGCCCTTGTTTAAATGTCATTAGCTTTTTATTCACGGATTCTTGGGGCATTGTAGATGCATATTTACCAATAAATATATATATATAGCATAAAGGAAGAGAAATTTACACATACCTTTTTCTGGGTGTTGTGACTTTTCTTCTTTCTGCGATGTCCAAACTACTGTGTGTGTGTGTGCGCGCGGGGGGGGGGGGGGGGGGGGGGGGCAATGTGGGAGAATTAAATAGAAATGGAAAAAACCCAGGTTTTTTGAATAATGTATATATACATATATTATATTATTAGGGATGGGCGGAGCATTTTTTATATTTATATAGGGTGGGAAAGGGTGAAGGGGTTGAAAACAGCAACTGATTTTTTGAGGGGGGGGAATAATCATTTGCAGTTTCTTTTAAAAACACAAAGAAAGAACATTGTAAATTCACCCAATGAAAAAGAAAATACTACACATTTTTCTTCTGTTATTATCTGCTTTTTTTTTGTTTGTTTTTTTTTCTTGTAGTATGAAGAAGAAATCACTGCACATAGCATGAGAGAATACAAAAATCTGTAAATTAATTACATTATAACTAACAGAGAAATCATACCAGAAAAAAATATTTATGTAAAAGTTCTAACATCAGCAGACAAACAACACTGTCTTCTAGTTTAGAAGACAATGTTGTTGAAGTAGCTAAACTTTTGCTACTATTTAACACTAAAATGCATGAGCATGTTCCCCAAGTGTACGTTTGTAACAATTCTCTTGAGAATGATTTTTAAAATAAATTCTCTGAAATATCTGCAGATTGAATAGGTCTATAACCCTCTCCCCTTCATAAAAATGATTATGCAACACATATGCACCTTTTCTTTTAAATAATTTATTTCGTATCCAAACACAAGTGATACAGTAGTAACTGGTAAAACATTATTTACAATGAATTAGAATACGTTACAAATGGGAACAGCTTAAATTTAGTAGGTAAATTATACAGGGAATAATAAGTAAATTATGAAGGAAAAAGAAACTAAATATTTATGTAAACAAGATTCTGGAGGAACATCTGCCCATAGTGATATATAATAAGTATGGGCAGATGTTCCTCCAAAATCTTGCACAATCAACTGCTCTTTCTGTGCAGGATATATGGTCCTCTTTTGTGCAAGGTGATCAAAGAAGGAGGCAAGAAAGGTGTTCATGGACTGGGTTGTCCCACACTTACAATTATCTGGTCCAGTGAGGTAGCCCCATTTGATGAGGTTTAAACGTGTGGACAGACTTATGTGTTCGTCGAACATGTTGTTTATTATTTTAACGGTATAATAGAACACAGAAACTAAGTAAATAATTAATTTATTCACTTGATGCTGATATTTCGCTGGTATTATAACCAGCATCTTCAGAGCACAAAAACACTGTTTGTCACAATACGCGAGACTAAGACAACATGGTGTACATTAACAAAATTGTAGCAGCAACACAAAGACTAGAGTCCTGATTTTGGCGCCCTCTATCTGGAAAAAAAAAAAAAAAAAAAAAAAAAAAAAAAAAAAAAAACGCTATCATATATTGCTAGAGTCCTAGAAAAGTGCTAGTTTTTCCTTAATATGACTGTCTCCCAGATCTTCGGCAAGTTAATACAGCCATATTTGTTGAGATTTGGGGTGTGTTTTAGGGCTTCTGTCGCCTCTAAGAACAATCTCTCTGATTTATATGGGTTTCTGTGTAGTACTTTTGTGTTTTTCCAGTTGATCCTGTGTGCAGGGGTATCCAGAGCATGGTCTGCTAGGCCCGACTTCCCATAATGGTATTTCCGGACGTATCGTTTATGTTCGCTGATGCGGATATTCACAGTTCTTCCTGTTTGACCATAGTAGGCTTGATTGCATGAGCAGGGTACTTGGTAGACTCCTGGATGTGATAAAGGAGGAATGCTGTCCTTGGGTGAGCGGATGAGGGTGGCTAATTTGCTACATGGTCTGAATGTAGTGCGTAGTTTATGTTTAATGAGAATTCTTGAGATCTTTTCGGATGTGCCTTTAATGTAAGGGATGGTGACTGTTTTGTTGTAGTTCTCTGTGGTGGATGGTGGGAGGGGTTTCTTAGGAGTGTTTAGTATTTTGTTTATTTTTTGTGGATTGTAGCCGTTGGCCAAGAAGGTGTGGCGTAAGTGAGTCAGTTCAGCAGTAAGAGCCTTGTCATTTGAACAGATTGCTCTCGCTCTATGGGTTAGCGTTTTTAAAATGCCATATTGTTGAGAAGGATGATGGTGTGATTGTTTGTGTAAGTATCTGCCTGTATGTGTGGGTTTTCTGAAAACTGAAAATGATAAGGAACCATCTGGGAGACGTGTAATGAGTGTATCCAGGAAGGGCAGACAGTTGTTGGCTTCCGGTTCCATAGTAAAGTGGATTTTTGGGTGTTGGCTATTTAAATGTGCTAGGAATGTTTTCAATGTCTCAGGGCCATGTGGCCAAATGGCAAGCACATCATCAACATAGCGTAGCCAAAGTGTTGGTTTGAGAGTGGCTGTATTGATTGCTTGTTTTTCCAGGTGTTCTATGTAAAAGTTGGCTATTGTGAACTAAAAAGTAAAGTATTGTGAACTATTCAAATTCACAATACATGCAGGATATTTCATATGGAAAGGGAAAATATACAAACAAATTGATGGGACAGCCATGGGCTCCCCCCTTTCTCCCCCCCTAGCCAACTTTTACATAGAACACCTGGAAAAACAAGCAATCAATACAGCCACTCTCAAACCAACACTTTGGCTACGCTATGTTGATGATGTGCTTGCCATTTGGCCACATGGCCCTGAGACATTGAAAACATTCCTAGCACATTTAAATAGCCAACACCCAAAAATCCACTTTACTATGGAACCGGAAGCCAACAACTGTCTGCCCTTCCTGGATACACTCATTACACGTCTCCCAGATGGTTCCTTATCATTTTCAGTTTTCAGAAAACCCACACATACAGGCAGATACTTACACAAACAATCACACCATCATCCTTCTCAACAATATGGCATTTTAAAAACGCTAACCCATAGAGCGAGAGCAATCTGTTCAAATGACAAGGCTCTTACTGCTGAACTGACTCACTTACGCCACACCTTCTTGGCCAACGGCTACAATCCACAAAAAATAAACAAAATACTAAACACTCCTAAGAAACCCCTCCCACCATCCACCACAGAGAACTACAACAAAACAGTCACCATCCCTTACATTAAAGGCACATCCGAAAAGATCTCAAGAATTCTCATTAAACATAAACTACGCACTACATTCAGACCATGTAGCAAATTAGCCACCCTCATCCGCTCACCCAAGGACAGCATTCCTCCTTTATCACATCCAGGAGTCTACCAAGTACCCTGCTCATGCAATCAAGCCTACTATGGTCAAACAGGAAGAACTGTGAATATCCGCATCAGCGAACATAAACGATACGTCCGGAAATATCATTATGGGAAGTCGGGCCTAGCAGACCATGCTCTGGATACCCCTGCACACAGGATCAACTGGAAAAACACAAAAGTACTACACAGAAACCCATATAAATCAGAGAGATTGTTCTTAGAGGCGACAGAAGCCCTAAAACACACCCCAAATCTCAACAAATATGGCTGTATTAACTTGCCGAAGATCTGGGAGACAGTCATATTAAGGAAAAACTAGCACTTTTCTAGGACTCTAGCAATATATGATAGCGTTTTTTTTTTTTTTTTTTTTTTTTTTTTTTTTTTTTTTTTTTCAGATAGAGGGCGCCAAAATCAGGACTCTAGTCTTTGTGTTGCTGCTACAATTTTGTTAATGTACACCATGTTGTCTTAGTCTCGCGTATTGTGACAAACAGTGTTTTTGTGCTCTGAAGATGCTGGTTATAATACCAGCGAAATATCAGCATCAAGTGAATAAATTAATTATTTACTTAGTTTCTGTGTTCTATTATACCGTTAAAATAATAAACAACATGATGAGGTTTAGTTTGCAGCCTGTCATTTGAAGTCTGTTGAGGCTTTTCCAAGTATTCCAAGTCGGCACCACATGGACGATGTGCTAGGAAGCTATGTTGGGATCTGATCTTAGTCTTTGGGCCACTGTAGTCTGACCAAATAATGCAAATCTTTTTTTCAAGATAATTGTATCAAATAATTTATAATTTTTCGATAATAAAAGTGAAACTGATCATTATAAATTAAGAAATTATTTTGGCATAAATATTGTATCAGCCTGTAAAAGAAATGTCAGTATTTCTGTGTTAGGATGTCTGCTAATCAACAATTGAAAATGGAACAAGACATTCTTAACATATTCTGCATTACAGCTTGAGGCTTTAGTGAGACTTCTCAGGAAGTGTTTTCCCTTTC
This sequence comes from Typopeltis vanoorti, assembly GCF_054136105.1. Classification (NCBI taxonomy): domain Eukaryota; kingdom Metazoa; phylum Arthropoda; class Arachnida; order Uropygi; family Thelyphonidae; genus Typopeltis; species Typopeltis vanoorti. Next base: position 52,553,304 of record NC_143565.1, read on the forward strand.
CTTTTTCAAGAGAGTGAGAGTAATCTAAGCCTTTAGCTTTTCCTAAAGGCTTTTAGGAAAAGATTTCCTAAAATTCCTAGTAATCTAAGCCTATTTCTTAGCAATCGTTTAGATTGCTAAGAAATAGTATAGAATTAAAAGCTTTGACAGTACAACAATATTACTGCCTTATTTCTTTTGTCAAATTGAAGTATTAAATTTTGAATACTGTCTGTGAAAGCTTTCAAACCAGTAGAAATTTAGAGTAGTTATGTAATCGAGTTTCAGGAGTTATGTAATTGAGTTCCCCCCTCTCCTGGGGGGAGGGGGGGTGCAGCTGAAATTCTTAGAAATCTTCAGCGGTTAAGCACTGGATATTATAGTAATGTGCATCCTAAAAAAAAATAATAAAATAAAATCTGTTGCAATTTTAAGCAAAAGATAAAGGCGAAGAGTTCCAGCTGCAATATCATTGGATATAAATTTTTGATACTAAAAGGACGCGCAATCAGAAACTGAGTAATGCAGTTTCACATCATTTGGTGTTCATAAAAATAAAAACAAATTCATTTCTAAAACTGAAATGTGACAATCCATATAATAGTATTTTGCAAGACAAAAAAGTAAAAGGTCATATTTATTTCAATAAATGTTACTTTAAAAAAATTATAAATATTTGACACTGTTAAGTACTTGACAATTCTATATTGTCAAGTAAAGTGAAAGAACATAAAGTTGTCTTGTTCCATTGCACTGATTTGAAGAATAAAAGAGCAAATTTATTACTATTAAATAGATTCACTGCAAAGGCAAATCTGTGGTCATTTCACGATTGATTATTTGTTTTCACACAAGTGAATTTTTTTTTTTTTTAGAAGAGACAATAAATTGCGCAGCAAAAAAAAGGTCAAACATTGTAGGGCAGTAAAGGAAATTCCAAGCAACACAATACATGTACAGACAAGTGACACAAAAGTCACTCCACTACAGTTAATCCGCTAATGGCTCTAAAATTGCCGTTAACCCCTTAACAGTAGAGGAGGGTAATTACATGATAAAAGGTAGAATGCCAATGAAGTTTTGATCCATGAAAAATGGCTCTTTCACTGACCTCAGCCGGTAGGGAGATTAAGAATAATAGTAGCTCTTCCTTTATCAACTCTGGTGATGACTATACTGTTATCTTTGCATAGTTTCTTGATGATGAGAGAAATCTATCATCTGCCAACTCAGTACCCTCAAGAACCTATGCAAAGATAACATGATAGTCATCACCAGAGCTGATAAGAAAAGAGCTACTGTTATCCTTAATGTCAGTGAATATAGTAGAAAAATGGATTTCATTCTCAGAGGCTGCTCCACCTTTAGATTATGATCGAACTAAATTTCAGATCAAAAAATTATAAAGTCCACCCAAAAGAGGGTGGACTTCCTGGCCTCCTGAAATCACGTAAACTTAAATCCTTCAGTTCTTATCCCTACCAGAATGACTTATCTAAAATCCACAAACCAAATCCCCCCCACCCCAAAAGACCCATAATAGATGCTACCGATAAAGGATGACACCAAGACACACACACATATACTGGCCAATATATACACGTAAACTCGGTGTCATTAACACACTAAAAAACAGAGCTTTGAAGATTTGCTCAAATGAGCAAACACTTGAAGATGAATTAAACGTTATCAGCAATACCTTCCTAAAAAATGGTTACAGCCAAAATACTATCCAAAAAATTCTGTACAAGACTCCACTTAAAAACAAAAATAAACTAAACTACAATAAAACTGTAACCATTCCATACATTAAAGGGATATTACACACAATAAACAGAATACTACAGAAATACAACCTTAAAGTCACCTTTAAACCTCCTGCAAAATTAAAAAACTTATTCAACTCATCAGAGGATCCACTTCCTCTACTGGCTCACCGTATTCACTGCACCTGTAATTTGCCCTATATAGGAGAAACAGGACGAACGATTCCCATCAGACAAAAAGAAAATAAACGGCACATTAAGTTTAATAACTATGGTGAAGTCGACCTGTCTGATCATGCTCTGAACACTTTACATAAAATTGACTGGAAAAGCACCTGTTGTTTACACCACACCAAAACATGGTAAAAAATAAATTTCAGGAGGCCTGCAAGATTATTATCAACCATCCTAATCTTAACGATAATCATGGCCTAAAAATCCCAGGAATATGGAAGGCACATATTCAACCCACTTAACCTTTCCCTATGAGTCAAGTATAAACAGGACCATTTAAATCTCATTTAATTTTTTGTTTTCTTTCATGGGAGCGATATCAAGGAAAAGGAAAGACTCTAGTGGAGTGCCTCAGGGGATCTGTTTTGGGCCATTACTGTTTAACTCGTATATTAACGATATAGGTGAAGATTTGGATGGAGATATTCAGTTGTTTGGAAATGATGCAAAGTTGGGACAAACCATGAGAGTAGTGAAGATGTTGTGGCCTTACAAGAAGACTTGATAAATTGAGTGATTGGGCACGGAAATGGGGATGTGAGTTCAATGTTGCAAAATGTAAGGTTTTAAAATTTGGAAAACAAAGATGGGATGCAGAATTTATGCTTGGTGAGGATATACTGTTGGAGGTGGAAGAAATAAGAGATCTAGGGGTGATAGTGGATAAGGATCTGAAATTTAGGGGACACATAGCCAAAATTGTTAAGACAACACAAAGGCTTCTGGGAATGATGCGGAGGACACTGACGTGTAGAAGTAAGGAGATTCTTGTTCCGTTGTATAAAGCTTTGATTAGGTCACACATGGACTATTGTCCCCAGATTTAGTAACCTAGTTTTCAGAAGGATATAGAGATGTTGGAAAGGGTTCAAAGGCAATCAACTAAGATAGTTTCTGACCTCTGGAATGTCGAGTATGAGGAAAGATTGAGAAGATGTAATTTGCAGAGTCTGGTGGACAGGAGGATGAGGGGAGACATGATAGAGACCTACAAGTTGATGAGAGGTTGTTATAGGATCAACGCTGGAGAAGTTCTACAGAAAATAGTGGGAGATCAGGGAAGAACCAGAGGTCATCCCTGGAAACTGTATAAAGAGGGTGTGAGTAGGGGAGTGAGGGGCAGGTTTTTTTCATGCAGAGTTGTGAATGATTGGAATGCCTTACCTGAGAGTGTGGTGTCTGCAAGGAGTTTAAATGTGTTCAAGGCACGGTATGATGAGCTGTGTGTGTGTGTGTAATAAAAGGACCTCCCAGAGTCTTTGACTCCATGAGGTCTTGGGGAATAATAATAATGTGTGAACTACAGAAAATGTAAGAGCATACATATAAATAATCAAAATCATACATTTAAAGAAATAGCCATTAAAAAGAATAGCGATTAAAAGAATACATTAAGAGATAAAAATGCCACTTGCAAAAACATAAAATGTCAGATTTCGCTCACGTCAATTTTTTACTGTAATAAAAAGATCTATATGAAAGAATGTTTCTTTGTTGTTATCTTAAATAGAATATAGCTTTGATGTAGTTATTTTATTTCCTTATTTATTTTTATTTTATTTTAAATTTATTTTTTCACTAGAGGTCATGCCAGTAGAATAACCATTGATCAAATCATTGTATCTGTAGCTTACTGTGTGAAATGTAATGTAGCATGTCTTTGTATATCCGTATATACTCCAGATGATGACCTTCATATGAAGGTTGAAACATCGGGAAATTAAAATAGTTATTTATAACACAGTTGTAGAGTCATAATTTGTCTAAAATAAATGCTGATCAGCATGTAACACTAAAGGAAAAAGTCTAAAATGGACAAGAATATAATTTCTTGGCATCTTTAATTTACACCCTTCCTTTGTTCCTTACCCAAGTTGTTTATACATTTCATCACCATTACCCTCCACATTCTCTGGCCTGTGGCTACATCCAACTAAGTATGTCTTTTTGTCAGCCTCCACTTTACACCACACTGCCTCATAATTATTGCTGCTATTTCTCTCTTTCATGTCTACTTATGTGAACATAATTCCCTTCCTATTATCAGCAGCACTCCCTCTGCCTTCTTGTCCTTTCTATCCTCATGAAAAACATTGTACCCTTTCATTTCTTTTCCCATTAGGATAACATCTTCATTCAACTTTGTTTCACTTATTCCAACAATTTTGGTGCAAATAGACTCAATCAGGGGAAACCATTTCATCTCCCTTATTTCTAATACTTCTGGCATTCGCAAATAAACACAGCAGTTCACTTTTAAGTCAATAACCAGTCCTACCCAAACTACTTGTTGGTTGTGATTTCCCTACCACACCTGCGTTTGCCCAATCACCTTTATCACCACTTACCACATACTCAGTTCAGAACTTCCTCACTTATATCCTGATCTATTCCATTTCTATGCTGATCATCCCCATACATACGTTAACTACTACTTCCAACATCCACTCTCCATAGGCCATATCTCCCTGTATCCTCCATTTCATTATTCCTCTTACATTCCCATTCTCTCTCTCTCTCTTTATCCCCCCCCCCCATGACTACTACTGTTTTCATTGCCAAGCAGCTCTGTCTGTCTCTTCAATACCACTCTTCTGATCAAACACTGCACTTCCATCTAGCAACAGTTTCTCCAGTGCACTTACTCCAAACCCATTCAAATACAATCCATCATGTCTGTATAATTCCATTCTTCCCTCAAATACATGCTAAACATCCACAAACTGTACTCCCTTCTCCTCGCATGCTAGCATATCATTAATGATTCTGGCTATCTGTATCAACTCATCATTGTCATACTCGGCAACACACTGACAACCTCTCTCACTATACTGTTATCTGTCACTCTCATCAGTAACATTCTGATATATGCCCTTACATTCTCCTTATGTCCACATAAATCATTTGTCCCCCACAACCACCACTAATTCTCTTGCTCATTCCCAAAGCATGAATTATCTTGCTCAGTCTCCCTCCTGGATAGTAGACCTTAGGGACTCTCTCATTAACCAATCCTCTAATAACAGAATCTCCATAAACTGCTATTCTCAAATCACTCATCACCTCTTTTACTCTTTTTTCTTTCATTCTATTCTCTTGCACACTTTCATTAGGTTCCACTAAATGTCTAATATCACTCTGCATATTCCTCATTTTATTTTTCTGACAATTTCAATCTGCCATTCCCATAGTCTTGCTAGCTCTTGTTCTGCTGCACCTTAGCAAGAAAGTTTGTTATAATAATGGTCTTTGCCAGTGCTTTTTTTCTGGGGAAAAAAGGTTCCGGTACTCGCCACGAAGATGTTATTACAGCAACTCCTACACTTTTAACATATCCTCTGATATACCCTCATCGTCTCTAGATCGCTTCTTGCTTTTGGTATCAAATGCAGAATGACAACCTCTGAACAGCCATGAGTCCACATATTAGCAAGGGTTGAACTGAGTGAGAGGAGGTCCTACTATCCTGATGAACATCAGTGCAGAAGTTGTCCGTACAAGCAGAGATGATCTAGATGAAGTTACTATAAGATTCATCTGAGAGAAATCCCTTTCACATTCACTAAAAGATATTGCAATTGTGCCCAAAAGTGTGCTTTAGAAGAAGTAGCATGTCCGAGACTTTATTTTCTTGAAGATATTTACAGAAACCACGAACTGCTTCTCTTTCATTTAAGCGAAATTTGCGTGCTAACTTTTTAATTTCGGTTTGAACAAATGTCAGATGCTTCCCAGGATTTTCTGGCCAATACTTGGAATCTAAAAGCTTAGCATATTTAGGCAAATCAGCATCATCTCCTTCAAGCAGACATTTTCCAACAGCTTCTTTCAAACTTTTATAGAAAGCAGATGAACTTATTGCAGGACTGTGTCTTTCATTTTTGTGGAGCTCAATCCCTTTGAACTTCATGTTCTTCTGACTCTGAAGAGAAATACTATAGTATGGACCAGGATTTTCAATTCTTTCTTCAAAAAGTTGACCTGTATTCTTTATCTTCCTGTCTGCTTTGCACAAGTCAATATTTCTCTCTTGTAAATCAAGACTTAGTTCACTAAGTTCTTGGAGAGCATTACACATAGGACCAGGGCCGCTGCCAGATTAGATCACGCCCTGAGGCAAACAATTAAATATCACCCCTGATGGATTATAAGACAAAAATATAAGAAAATCTCCAATTACAATTTTGTTTTTATTACAAGAGAAACATTAATGCAAAACGATTACATAATAATATTAATTAAATGTTTGCTCTAGGATATCACACAATGAAACTGTTTATAAGCTCTTCTAAATTTAAATTATAAGCTATGTCCGTCTCTATCGATATAGTTGCTAGACCAACCAACCTTTCTTGGGTCATTGCTATTTGGAAATAATTTTTAATCAGTTTAAACTTGGAAGAACTTCTTTCCGCACTTGCTATGCTAACAGGAATTGTTAGCGTAGCGACGGTGCCTACCACAATATGGCTGAACGAGCGCCCTTATTAAGCCGTGCCGTGAGGCAGGCTGCCTCTATGCTATACCTAGTCAACGGTACTGCATTAGGCCCAAATCAAGAACAAACTTGTATGACGTTATTTTTCTTAAAAGGCCCTCATAAAGAAAGGCGATCTGTTTTGCTTCTTCTACTGTCTTCTTTTGCCTCCAGAAAGTTATGGACAAGGACTTCAAAGTCTTGCCACACTGCAGAAACAGTGCGAAAGCTAGGTGCAACCCAGCAAGTACTTAAAATTCTGCCAATTTTAAGAAGTTGAAGTTCTAGAGTTGCTGCACATTCTTGTAGTTCCCTGGCATTCTTAGGTGAAGCTTGATAAGTCACAAAGTTTATGCATGTAACTCTTAAAGCGATTCACTCTGCCACATTGTTCACTGTGTCACTAACAGACAATTCAAGGCAATGGCTAGCACAATGCCAGAAAATAACACTAGGAAACTTCTGTTGCATTTGCCTCCTTACACCATTATGCACACCAAACAACACACGGATGCACCATCACAAGTTAAAGACAATAAATACTCCTTTAAGCAATCTTCAGATAATCCTAAACACTCAAGATGACTAATTAAAGAGTTTAGAATCCCTCTAGCAGTTACATCTGATAATTCGATCAAATCTAGGAAAAGACTCACAGGAGCCGAAAGTTCAGGAAGAACTACACAACCAATAACAATCAAGGTCGTTGTGTTACTCACAGTTGTCGATTCATCAATAAGTAATGATATTTTGTTCTTGGAGTCCACTATATATTGTCTATTAATGTTTTTCTCATTTCATTTGCAATGTAGCTCACAATGTTAATGCAAGCATTTGCAGAATGAAGAATATATATCCCATGTCTAGGCCATTAAGTTCCTGTAAATTTATTTCGTCTTCAAAGTTGTTAAATGATTGATTTCTCCTCGCAACTTTGTAAGCGGTTCGAAACACTTTTCCTGTCTTTATTATTATGAGACAAAGTATTTAGGAAAACTTTCTCTAATGTTTTGTTTTTTTCTTCAGATTTTATTTTTAGGCACGCTTTGTGCGCTGCACTCTCCTTATGATCGTAAATCTCTTTTCTTAATGACATTAACTGTTGTTTGCGAGATTCTCCAAAATGACTGATTTTACCATTTGTTCACTCCGCTGAAATTTTCTTTCCCATGTGTTTATTGACGGCAAGACTTCCGACATCACGACACACTTTACAGCCCAACATTTTATTCTGGACACACAGTCACTCATTTCTCTCGCAGAAGTCATTTTTCTGCAAAAGTGTCTAACATTCGGGCCAATCATTATCAGAATCTGCTTCCTTTTGACCACGTGGATCTTCGGTCTTGGTTTTGTAATCCTCTTCACTAAGTGCATTTTTGGTGCTAGTTTTCTGTTTTACAGGATCACAAGTAGATTCAACAATTTCTGCTTCTTCAGCCTTCCTTTTTTTACTCATTGGTATAAAGCAGTGTTTCTCAACGTTTTTTGGATCATGCCCCATCTTAACATCTCAAAGATCTTGATGCCCCCACCTCAATGTCTCAAAGATTTTGATCCCCTATAAATATGTGCATGTACATTTTCTAATTGCCCCCCAAAATATTCAAGTTGCCCCACGTTGAGAAACACTGGCATAAAGTAACTACTTATTTTACTCATTTTGAACAATGATTTGAACAATGGTGAAGAAAGAAAGGCAAAATCAGATGTGAGGAAACAGTTAATCAGATGCATGGGAAACAGTTAAGGATTATCTAAAGAAGGCAGTATTTAACTGAATACAGAGGGTCAGGAAGGTAAATTAATCTAAGTTAAACTGATTTAACTTAGATTAATTCAAAACTCAAGTGAACACCTGCCTGTTGCAGAGTGAATATAGAACTGATAAACTGATATTGGAAGCAATCGGAAGTGAACACAACTTCCTGTTTCCAGTTGCATACCAACCTATGAAATAGGAAAGCAGGATACCAACTTATGAGTAATCAAACCTAAAAATTCAATTCGTGAACACAGTACCATCTACCGAAATATTTATAATATAATTTTGCTGTCAATAAATTGCAAATTATTAAAAACTTAAGAAAAAAGGTGCTGGTACTGCATACCGTTGCATACGGCCAGAAAAAAGCACTGGTTCTTTGCTATAATGAGTGAACTGTAGAATAAAAGAATTTAAAGTCAAACAGAAATTATGACCGATACAATTTTTTACTCATAAGTATACATGTAACCATTATGTTACTCCCCATCTCATAATTTAAATTTTGGTGCACAAAAAGATTTTAACCACTTAACTAATATAAAACTGAGTTAAAAACATGTTGAAATTTAAAGACCCCCCCCCCCAAAAAAAGCTATATTCTTAAGATGAAAAATATTTATATTTACGAGTTTAATTCTCTTAAAATCTTTCATTTTATTCAGCATAATGATTAGTGACCAACTATGGATACATAGATTAGAAAGAGGAAAGACACATGGGGATAAGGAAATAGAATTTACTAGCTACTAAGAGATAATTATCAACAGTGGAATGTGATAAAAGGTACCTGGAGTCTGATAGTATTGGATCTAGAGACAGCATCAAAGAATTTGCCCAGAACCAAAGTAACTCTGCCTCTGACTGGGGAGAGGGGTCCATATTAAACTTGGAAGTGGCTAAGCATGTGGGATTTTCAATTGAGAGGATTACATATGGAACTACAAAACTGGTGACGACAATGACAAACTCAAGAAGCAGCTTAGAACAGTGCTAAGGCATAAGAATTTGCTTTGAAGGACATCGGGTGACCACCATGGTGAAGAAAGAAAGACAAAATCAGATGTGAGGTTAATCAGATGCATGGGAAACAGTTAAAGATTATCTAAAGAAGGCAGTATTTAACTGAATATAGAGGGTCAGGAAGGTAAATCAGGTAGGAGTTAATAACATTATGAAAAAGGATTTGCAAAAAATATGTGAAGGATTATTATTATTATATCACACCTCCAGGGAGTCCAAAGACTCATCAAGGGAGGCATCAACTTTACAACTCCTCATCTCACTACCAACCTTCATCATCAAACACCAACGCCATCTACCGCCGACTATCACCACTGGTGCTTTCACAGACAAATCACAAACAACCATGCCCACGGCGGGATTCGAACCCGCAGCCTTTTGGCTGGAGAGCGGATACACTAACCACTCAGCTAGCCAGGCCGGCTAAAGCTAAGAAGAAAGGTGAGTGGCAAGCATATGAGCATTGCAAAGCACAGGTAAGAAGGGTGACCAGCATGGTAAGGAAGACAAAACAAAATCAGATGTGAGGAAATCAGCAAAAGAAATCCCACAGGGATCTTCTGCTTTGTCTAAATAAAAGGAAAAGAATGTTTATGGAAGGATAACATTAATGAATGCTGATGACAGAGAGATAACAGAAGCAGAAAAAATAGTTAAATTACTGAGTGATACTATGCAAGTATGTGCTTATCCAGGTGGAGATAATATAGTAACTGATGTGATAGGAATAAATATGAGAACAAAGGTAGATGAACTGAGATGATTGGGATATTAAGAAATCTCAATGTGAATATAGTCATGGGATTGGAGATTGAACGAGATACTAGATGGACTCAAATGAAACATCCAAATCTGCCTAAAAAGAAAAATATTCGACACTTGTACTTCCAGTCATGACATGTGGAAGTGAAATGTGGACTTTGACTAAAACATTGACCAACAAGCTGAGGATTACCCAGAAGAAAATGGAAAGATCATTACTTGCTACTACTATTCTAGATAGAAAGCACAATACTTGAATTAGAGCTCAGAATAGGGTGAAAAACATTATATCAGTTATTAAAAGAACCAAATGGTAATGGGCAGGTCACATTGCAAGAAGTAATACTCGAAAATGGACAAAGTTGATTTCTGAATGATATCCCAAAGATGGAAAGAGAGCTACAGGAAGACCAAAGAGACAGTGGGAGGATGAGATTAAAGAGATGTCTGGAACTCAGTAGCATAGAAATACTCAATATAGGACTGAATGGAGGACTCTGGGGGAGGCCTTCATCCAACAGTGGACAGAAAATGGCTGAAGGATAATCTTTGTATCAACTACTTCCATAATGTGAAGAAAAAGTATTCTTTTAAAAAATGCAGATGAAGTATTCTTTCATTAGCTTACAGGTTAGAAATGTACTCATTTTGATCCTGCAAAGTATCCACAGCAGCCTCACCAAAACTCTAGGCATGGGTATGCATCATGTCTACCCATGAGGCATATTACTGCATACTGCTGCAACTTAATCAGCTACTTCTCTAATTTATCCATGGACTAATATAATAGATAGGAGGAATTATCAAACAGAAGTTATATCTTGTTGATTTACCTCACATTCCTTGCTTGCTCTGAAAAATACTTAACTCCTTTCTCTAATACTCAGTGATGTCTTGCAAGTCTACATTCATAAGGGATGGATGCTTGTGAAAGCCTGCTGTTAACAAGCTTGTACAGTTTCCTTTAATAATTTTAATAATAATAACAAATAAATACTGAAATGCACCCCACCCCAAAGGGAGGTGGGGGGGAATAAAGAAAAACTGTAAAACTTCTCTTGAATACACTTACCTCTAATTTAGCTCTCTCTTGGGTTAATTTTTCAATTGTTGCTTCATGTTTTTTGATGACTTCATTAAAATTATGGCTTTGTTTAGACATATCAGATTCCAAGGTTTCCAATTTTGAAGAGAGTTCTCCTACTACTCGTTTATGTTCACTTTCTGTAGAATACACCTAAAAATTTTAATAATACAAGTTTTTTTTTTGTTTCTTTTTAAAATTTGGTTTTAACAACCAAATTTTAAAAAGTTAAAGTTAAACCAAATGTTGTTATCTTTCAAGTAAATTAGATGGGACTATTCCGAAAATTTGTAAGCAACATTACATTTTGTTACAATGTTAGTATCGATCATAATTTACATTTAAATGTAAGAATATTATTTTCAAGAATAATCTTCTTCCAAAATATGTGATGAGGTTATTCTTGGGAAGCTGTAGCAGAAATAAGTTTATTTCAATTAATTTGTGTCACACTATGCATATTTAGGCTGGATGGTTGGTTTGATTTTAATTGATGCATTTTATAAGTACAAAGGTTAAAATATATTAAAATATAATTTCCTGACATGTACTTTCAAGAGGTGTTCAGGCTACTATGACAGCAACTGATTAAATTTAACATTATTATTAACTCAAACTCATGATTTTCCTCCATATTAGTCTATTACTTGTCAGCACTCCAATACTGATATATCAAGCACTTCATGCTCCTAAGGTACTTCTGACTGAATCAATGTACCTAGACCTTGATCATCATATTGGTCTCTTATCTGCTATCTTAGCATGTTTTGCTAACCTTTCCTCACCCATCCTATTTAAGTAGCCATACCACCTTAGGTTTGCTCTGCTTACACATTCTTGAATGCTAACAATGCCAAGTTCCTTTCTAATATCATTTTTAATGATTCTGCCATTGATGCCATCGTTTCACTGCCCAAATATTTTTCAGAACCCTCATATCTATGGTCTCTAGTCTTTGATGAAGTGCTTTAATTCTAAGTCAAATCTCAGATCCATAACTTAAAACTGGTTTGAACGATGTCTTGTATACTGTTAGTTTATTGTTTAGGCTAATTTCTCTCTTATTTGATATAAATTTATTACCTGGCTAATCACCATACCAGTTGTGCTTATTCTGTTGTCTATTCCAGATTTAACTTGTGATCTTCACTGAAAACGGTTCCTAAATAGCAGAAATGTTTTACTTGTTCTGAAGGTTCTTCAATTCAGAATGCAGTTGATGTGATCAATATTTCTGCCTATTTTCATAGTTTTGATTTTTTTTTTTTTTTTATTGCTGATTTTACTGTTCAACCACAAATGAAAGAAAACTCGACACTTCTGCACATGGCAAAAGTTGAGGGTTCTTTCACAAGACTCGATAATAGGGTAATCAATCCATCTCATGGGATGAGTTTGCTTATTATTAACAAAATTTAAAGAAAGGCAGAAAATAAAAAATATTATAAGCAAAATTTATTTTTAAGAAAGTTTTGTATAAAAAATAATTATACAGAAAAACATTTTTTCAAATGCACTTAAACCATTTTAAAGCTACAGTTGAGAGAATCGGACAATTTAATGTCCTCGATGTTAATGTTGCTCTCAAATATTGCATTCTAGATAAAACTATGTCACTTTGCTTCATGATGCATTTCCATTTATTCTGTGACTTTTTGAAATAAAATTCAATTTCATGAAATATTTTCTTTACAATTTCTCTCTACAGGAAAATTAATTTTTTTCTTTCAGCACAGGAATCATCTTTGGAATAGTTGGCACTATTTTCTCGACTGTGTAAAATTCATGAATAGTTTGCATAATGTCTACATAAAAATCATTCAAAGCTATGTTTTCAATGGTTTTCTTTCTCTGGTGGTTTTTTTAGGAGATTGAAATTTTGGCTTATCTTCACTTTTGATTCCCTACAAATTCTTTTACCAGTTGACTCTGTGCCCACAATTTCACTTGCATGTCTTGTGACCTGAGAAATTGGAACAAGGAGACTGTCTTCTAACGATTCTTTTTTGCAGAATGTCAGCACATTATGCAACAATTTCAGGTTTAATACCTGAAATTGTTGACAGTACTGGATCCATCACACAAATAAATATGAAAAAAAAATAAATAAAAAATGCAAAAAAGCGATAACAAAAATCAAGCTAATACAGCAACAGACAAGAAAGCACGTAATTTCGCATGAATAAAGGATATACAAATTTGGTGCAAATTCATACATCTTTTACTCCTTTCTTCCCTTTCAACATGAATTGACTCTTCTTGGCACTTTACCGGTTACAGTTCTATCAGCTGTGGCCAGATAGTATGCTGGAACATTGTTAATAATAACTATCCCATGTCCTGAGCAGAATCTAGCAAATACTTGCCATTATAATCAGCTCTGCACTTTTCTCCAAATTTTCCCAAAACTTTCCTATTTGCCTGGTGGGATTCATTTCCTATTCTGCTGTTTAGATCTCCAAGGACCACTTCTCCCATTTTCATTGTCAGTTCTAATGATTTGAAAATGATTTTCCAACTTCCTCTTTAGAACCTTCTGTGGGACCAGAGGCACAAATAAGTTTCATTCTTCATTTCCCCATTTTGAAGTGTGCCCACATCACTCTACTTGAAACTGCCTTCCAATCAAAAAGTTTATCTTCATGTTTGGTGTTGAATACTATCACTACTCCTTCCTTTCCTTGAATCATAATCATAACCATAAATCATAACCCTTGAATCATTATTTGCCTGAATAACCCTATACTTCTTAGTTAGTAAGATCTCATTTTTATCTTCTTTGTCTCAGTAAATGCCAGTTATGTACACATGGTACTTTTCCAATTCTTCTGCAAGTTCGATTTCCTTTCCATTGATAATCCTTATACTGATGGTTCCTGTCTTCAGTTCTTCTGATGTTGGATTTATTCTTCATTTATTTATACTTAAACATTTATATATAAATATATATATATGTTTAAGTATAATGCAAACCTGATGTACAAAAATTAAAATTTATGTAAAAGATATATTTGATATAATTAATATATTAACTTTGATTTAAAATATTATCATATACAGTTATAAAGATTAATTTGTATAGAAATTAATTTTAAAATAAAAAGTATGATGAATTGAATAAAATCTGTTTATACACCAGATACAGTTCATACTGCTTGAAGGCGGATTATATCCAACCATTAGAGTATTCTTTCTATCAGGGACACAGACCTATGATCAATGGATCTAAATTGTGCTCATTACAGAAATCAGGAGGACATCTGTTAAATAAACATGGTACTCAGAGGATTGCTGCAATACTGAGAAGGACGCTGATCTGCAGAGATAGAAGAGTTATCATTCCATTGTATAAGACTCTGATCAGACCACACTTAGACTCTCAAATTTGGTCCCCAGGATTTGAAGGGGACAAATTAACTGTGGAAAGGGTGCAGAAGCAGATAACAAAGATGGTTTCAGAACTGTACAATAGTAATTATGAGGATCAGCTAAGGGAATGTGGACTGCAGAGTTTGGTAGATAGAAGGAGAGGTGATATGATCAAGACTTTTAAACTGTTGAGAGGCAGTTACAGGGGAGTTCTTTCCCTTGGTGAAGCAGTGGGAAGGAAAGATGACAAGGGGCCATCCCTGGAAAGTATGAAAGGAAGTTGTGAACAAGAGGGTGAGGAGTGGTTTCTTTGCATGGAAGGTGGTGGAATGCATTGCCTGACAGCGTGGTGAGAGCAGGATGGGTATGTCAATGAGTTAAAGGAGTGGTATGATAGACTATGTTTCTTACGAAGGACCTCCACGATGAGTCTCTAGACTCCATGGAGGCCTGAATAATAATAATAAGAAGAATGGATAGTTAAAATTGCAGTGCAGCAGTCACATATAGATATGTTAAACAGGATACTGGAAAATGTTTTCTATTCATTAGAATAGCCAGCTAACAATAAAAATGGAAAAAGTGGTCCTTATTGTAGATCTAAACAGCAGAGTAGGAAATGAATCCCACCAGGCAAATAGGAACGTTTTGGGAAAATTTGGAGAAAAGGGTAAAGCTAATTATAATGATAATACAGGATGGGTATGTTCAACACCCTGAACAGGATGTATATCATTTTCTGGCTTTTGTTCAGATAACCTGATTAATTTAAGGCTAGCAAAACACAGTTCTGCCTTATTTCCCAAACAAAAGAACCATTTTCTTCCAGTATTATCCTTGATAACACTCAAATCTCTAAACTAGATAGATCTCTCTTCTTGGAATCACCCTAACATCAAGCTCTCCTAGCATAAACACATTACAACCATTGCCTTGTCGGCTTCCAAAAAACTAAGATTTCTCTTTCACTGAAGACATTTAAATAGCATCAATAATTTCTCTATCATGTACTAAATCTCTTGGAACATGTGCAAATGCCACCCAACATCCCTTTCACAGTACAATTTAAAACCCACAGAACACATTTCCTTCCCTCTTCTTTCGTCCCCACTAATGCTGTATTGTGAAACAGTCCCACCCCCTTTACATGTTTCCCAAGGAATACAATATACAAGCCTTCAAATGAAATGTAAACAATCCCCAACCCACTCCCATATATGGTACTAACATACTAAAAGTTGATCAACAAACCTCTTGTATGTGGGTTCAACAAAAAAAAAAAAAAATAAAATACATTTTCTATATTAAAGTTGTAAGTTCCCAGTTAGAATAATATGCAACATGGGTTCTCCCCAATCTTTGCTCTTATTCATTCTCTATATGGATCACATTATGAAGGAGAGTGTTATTAGGCAAGACACCAAAATTGGAAATTAGCATTTATAATGCTAACTTTCACTCTTTATGCATATGTTGTTATTGTTATTATTAACAAAGCCCTCCAGGGAGTCAGTGACTCATCAAGTGAGGCCACATACTACATGCACCAGCTATCATACTTATTCTTGAATTCATTCACACTGCTTGCACTCACAACATCCAATGGCAATCCATTCTGATCATGCACAACCCTATGAGAGAAAAATCTAGTCTTCACTCACATTCATTCTCAGCTTACAAGGATGTGTCTTGTCCCTTCCTCAACCTCCAGAAAATGAAAAATTCCATCAAGTGAAATCCTGTATGACCCTTTCAGAACTTTGTAAGTCTCAGTCATATCACCCCTCTTCCTCCTGTTTGCTAGTGTCTGCAGCCTACAAATTCTCCATCTGTCTTCATAACCAGATATCATCTCCTTTACACTCTCTAGATTATATCAGAATCACAATAGAAACCAGGAGACCAGACCACATAACATTCCAAGTGAGGTCATATCAAGGATTTGTAAAGAGGCAGAATGACATCCTTATCTTTACATGTTAGAATTTGTTTCAGCATTGTAATTATCTTTTGAGTTGTATTTGCAATCTTTGCTACATGGCCACTGAACTTCACCTTGCTATGAATTAACGCTCCAAGATCACTAGCCTGACCAGTTTCTTCTAGCATAATCCCACCAATATAATACGACATTGAATATCTAATCATGCCAAAGTGCATGACTTTACATTTACTGACATTGAACGGACATCCATTTTCCCACGTATACAATTCCACCTTATTCAAATCATTCTGCAGGTACTGCATATCAGCAGCATTCCTGATTACCCTACCTATCTTTGTATCATCAGCAAATAGCTGCATGTTATGTCAAATCCTTCCCAATATCATTAATGTACAGATTGAAAAACAGTGGACCAAGGACTGATCCTTGGTATACACCACCAGTTACCTTAAATCTTACAGACTCGCATCTATGGTACACCACTTTTTTATATCCGTCAGTCAGCCATCCTCTTAACCCTGCTAATATTTTATAATCAAAGCCCATATTCTACAATTATGCAACAATCTTCCATGTTGTATTCTGTCAAAAGCCTTAGCAAAATACAAAAGTATCATGGTGTATCCATTCCATTTGTCTAATTCAATGGTAACATTACTATAGAATATAGATTATACTCTTTATTAAATCCAGTACAAACCTGCAGATTCCTTAACAAAATTGAATAACAGCTGTAAAAAGTTCGGTATGAAAATTAGTAATAAGAAGAAAAAGACAATGAAAATGGTAGGAATAATGAAAACATGCATCCTACATGAAAAACCTCTAGAACAAACAAAACATTTCAGCTATTTGGGCACAATTTTTGAGAAGATGGCAAATTAAATATGGAAAGAATAAACAAAGCTTGGAGAAAGTGCAAAGCTAATAATTATGGTAATTTTTTACTGGACTTCTGTTCAGGACATGGACTAGTCACTACTAACACCATATTTCAACATAAAGATGTGCACAAGTCCACATGGAGAGAAGACAAGAATAAGAAAAGCCTCATTGACTATGTCATTGTTGATAGTGATATCATAATGCTGGTTCAGGATACAAGAGTGTACAGAGGATTCAAAATTGAAAGTGACCATTGCTTAGTACTAAGCAAGTAAAAAATGGATATCACATTGAAAAGAACAATATGTAAGAAATTTTTAAAAAGAATTACAGTTGAACAGCTTTTACAGATAAATTGTAGACTCAACTATGCAAACACTTGCAAGCTTTTGAGCAACGTGCTCTTGAGGGTGGTCGATTGGTAGAGCCTCTGCTACTAATGGCTCACGCAAAAAGTTAAGCAAGTTTGAGCATGGTTGGTAGTTGGAAGGAGATTACTTGTTCGATGCTGCTGGCACACTCTCCCTCGATGAGTCTTTAGAATCCCTAGAGGTGTCACATAATAATGTTTTCATTATTTGGCCACACAGTTGCCAAACTTTAAACACATTCCTTAGCCACCAGAACAAACAACATGAACACATACAATTTACTACTGAAATTGAAAATCAGAACTTGCTCCCTTTCCTGGATACACTAGTCACATGTCTTCCCTAGGCTGTTTATCCTTCACTATTTACCATAAACCTACACTTACTGGCCAATATATACGTGCTAACTCATATCACCATCCTTTGCAAAAATTTTGAGTCATTAACACCCTCAAAAGCAGAGCTATAACAATTTGCTCTAATGAACAATCTCTTAAACAAGAATTAAAAATTATTAGCAATACATTTATAAATAATGGCTATAGCAAAAATTCTATTGATAAAGTTCTTCATAAAACTTCATTAAAAAAATAATACAGATTACAGTAAAACCATAGCTATCCCATACATTAAAGTGTTATCAGAAAAAATTAATAGAATCCTACTACACCATTATTATCTGAATGCCACTTTTAAACCACCTTTAAAATTAAAAAACATATTCAACTCCTCTAAGGATCCTCTCGCCTCATTAGCACATCCTGGAGTTTATTGCATCTAATGCACTTGTAACTTAACTATATTTGGGAAACTGGACATACAATCTTTATCCGTAAAAAAGAGCACAAACAGCACATTAAATTCAACAATTTTGGTGAAGCAGTTCTCTCAGTCATGCTCTTAACACCCTACACCAAATTGATTGGAACCTTTCTTTTAGGCACTTTTCCAATTTTCCAATCAAAAATTATTGGAAAAGTGCTTCCTTGTTACATCACTTAAAAACCTGGTATCAACGGAAATTTAAAGAAATGTGGATGGCACACATTCAACCCACTTAGTTTCCAGCAAACCCTGACTTTAAGACTCTAAGCAATTTTTCAGCTTTCATTGGCCACCATCCATACAGATTGGTTGTAATTTATATATACACACACTTATATTAGTAATCTTTTATTTTTATTTATTCCTTTATGCAAACATGTTCTCTCGCTTAATTTAATTTTGTAACCTAATAGATATAAATAATATTAATAGGACTCTAGCTTTGATGTAGTAAGGTGTTTTTTTTTTTTTCTCCCCTTCACCAGAGGTCAGGCCAATAGTTGTAACAGTTGGTCAGTATCTTTAGCATGCCATGTAGATTGTAGTGCAGCTTGTTTCTTTGTATACATGTGTACACTCCAGATGATGAAACACTTGATGTTTCAACCTTCATGTGAAGGTTGAAACATCAAGTGTTTATTTTGGTTTATATTAAACTAAAGTTTTACTCTAGGTAGTTGTTACCATAATTTTAATGATGTATTCTGATCACTGTGTAAGCATGAAGGAAAGGATTCTTTCCTAATATCCCTGTTTTTAATATGTTCCTGCCATTGATGTCATCTGTTCACATCCCTAATCTTTCACAGGACTCTCAAATCTGTGGTCTCTAGTCTTTGGTCAAGTGTTTTATTTCTAATCCAGCTCTCAGATCCATAAGTTAAAATTGGTTTGAACACTGTCTTTTATACAGCTAATTTAGTGTTTTGGCTAATTTCTCTCTTACTCCATATAAATTTATTCAGTTGACTTCCTACCATACCAACTTTGTTGATTCTGTTGTCTATTTCCATATTTAACTTACTTCCATATTTCCATATTTACCATCTTCACTGAAAATCATACCTCAGTAGTTGAAATGTTTTACTTGTTCTATTGTTATTAATGTGCTTATACTCTAATCGTTTAGATTAACTTCTATTGTTTTATATCTTTCTTTTATCCTATTGTCTGCGCCATTTGTTATAATGTTTCCTTATATCCTATCCTCATTCTTATAGCAAGCTCACCACTAATCTTTACTTATTTTTCCTTTCTCTCTCACACATGTACATAACTCTTTTGTCCCTTATCAAACTAATATATTTCTTAGGATCTCTGCAGTCTTATTGGCCTCTCTATGCTCTAAATGTCAATTTATCACACAACAATCTGATGGAGTTCACCCTATAAGTATTAACACATTTATTTCTTTTGCTGCGCCAGCTAATACCTAGGATAGAAAGGATTCTTGCTCAGGGTGACCCCTTCAGAGAGATAATGATAATTTGATCAAGATTAATCTTATTCCTCTGCTTGCTTATTTCTTTCTAACAGTCGTGGCTCGCTTATCCCACTTAGTTCGTTGATGATCGGTAGTTTTTATGAGCGGTAGTTTTGAATTCATATAACATAAGCAGATCAGGCAAGTGCATGAATGAAACAATTTAATGAGCTTCAAGGTGATACACAATAATACAATTTAAGCAAGTTAATATGGTAGCACTCAATTTAGTTCAAAGGCTCTAATTAATTTGTACTAATCACACATACTAAATTGCAAATAACACTAATACAATCATAAAGTATAAAAATCATAAGTCATCATCAAGCCATTCTGATACACGTGGCCATCAGTTAACACAATAGCACAATTTCCACATTAAGTTTAACATAATCAGATGTCTACTCGGCCTCGTGGGCTAACAAATCTTAACACTGTTTCGGACCTATGCCTAGTTGTAGGCTACTCTTACAGTCCCTTAAGTTCAGTTCAATACAAATGTCTTCACAAGGAATTCACATTCTTCTATAACTGGAATTAGTATTTTAAAAGTCTACATTACCATGTCTGTCCTTGAATTCTTAAAGCTTGTTCCTGCCTTGTCTGGTCATCAAGGCCTTCAATATAGTCGCTTTAGAGGACATCTTCCGTAGATCTGTGCGAGTGGAATCTCCGCGAGAAAACTGGGAGGTGGCATGGTAACGTCGCCTTGAATGGATGGCGTCAATTTAGTTCCTCCGTCGCACGACAATGCACAGCTATCCTAGAGCACAGACATAGCTTGGCCCAATACGAACGCTACGACAGACGAACTAAATGCCTTCCGCGACTGGCCAGGAATCTACCCTGACGACGAGCTTGACCACTGTCCGAGAGATCAGGAAAGGAACCAGGAATCCAGGAAAAAGATTTGGAATCATGCTTGCAAGGAGTTTTTGTTTAACTCTTTCCTCTCGGCAAATCTCGAACTTCGCGATTCGTGCCAACGCGGTCACGTGTGCTAACGTCTATCACCTTAGCTCCCTCTATTTTTTTTCGCACGTGTGTCTGCCTTCCTTTCTTGGAAGACGCTTAGGTTTCCTTTTCCAATACTTCACTCCCTCCCTTCTTTTCCATAATGCAGGACGGCAAAAGTGACCCTTGAACTCTGACTCATAGGCCTTGCTAATTTAGTACTAGAGACTGGCTTTATCAAATGGATTTGCCAGCTTACATGGATCTCTATAATTGGTTCACACTTAATACAGATTATATATAAAATATAAAAGCTTATTATACAAATTCATGAAATTCCTAAATTTTAAGTGTTTTGTACTTGTAAACAGCTTACACTTATCCTATTGCCAATGTTCCCTATTCTCTGCCTTAGTTGTATTTAAGGTTGTGACCTGAATATTTTATAATAAACATTTCATAGCTTATTCAGGACACAACACTATAAGTTCTCCATTCACAATGCAGTTGATATTTTCAATGCTTCTACCTATTTTCATTGTCTTTGTCTTGTTATTGCTGACCTTCACTCCAAATCTATCACAATACTTATTCAATTTATTCAGGGAATCCTGCAGCCTTGTACTCGATTAATTTATTATTATTACGGGTCTCTCCATGGAGTCAATAGAACCCATTGTGGGAGACCAAAACTAGAAAAACAATATCTATCATATGTCTTCTTGAATTCATTTACAGACGAAGAACTCACAACTGAGTCAGGCATTGAATTCCACTCATTCACCACCCTCCAGGCAAAAAACCTTGTTCTCACACCCTTGTTAACCACACATTTCTTTAATTTCCAGGAATGACCTCTTGTTCTTCCATCACTATCACACAGCTGAAACATTTCCTCTGCATCAATCTTATAAAAACCTTTTAGTAATTTAAATGTTTCTATCATACCCCCCCCTCTTCTCCGCCTATCAACCAACCTCTGCAATCCACAAGCTCTCAATCTATCAATGTAGGGAGCATTTATTACATCACTCACCAACTTAGTCACTCTCCTCTGAACACTCTCCACAACCTCATCTCCAAGGAATCCAGAGGTTATTATTCCCCTTTATAAAGCGTATCAACACTTTATAAAGGGGAATAATAACCTCTTTATCTCTGGATGTTAGTGTGTTCCTCAATAACCACGTAATCCTATGTGTAATCTTGGACACCTTAGCAATGTGTCCCCTGAACTTCATCTCCCTATCCACCAACACCCCCCTAAGTCTCTAGCCTCATCAATCTCTTGGAGTACCGTTCCATCAATGTAGTAGTATACAGCCGGTAATCTTTTAATCCCAAAATGCATAACCTTACACTTTTCAATGTTGAACTGACATTTACCCTTTGCCCATTTCTGCCAGCTTATTTAAATCATCCTGCAAACATCAGCTTGATTTTTTATTGCACTACCCAACTTTGTATCATTGGCAAACAACTGAATATCTCCCCTCCAGCCATTTCCTATATCATTTATGTACAAATTAAACAGCAATGGCTCAAGCACAGAGCCCTGAGGCACACCACTGATCACCTGCCTCATCCTTGACTCTGCTCCTTCATACACCACCTTCTGATATCTCTCCCTGAGCCATTCTCATATCACCAGTTTAGTATCCATTCCCATCTGCTCGAATTTGCATAACAGTGTTCCATGGGACATCCTGTCA